>NC_133811.1:28527524-28710024 GCF_043250625.1 Sebastes fasciatus
AGATGATTATATTCTAATTATATATGTATAAAATAACTATAATTATTAAAAGTGAACGATAATTGGCAACAGGTAATTAATTAGATTCGCTATTTTATTTATATTGTTTCTTTTTTTGTGTATGTATGTGTATGTTGTTTTATGCCAGAATCAAATCAAATATAGTAATAATTATTCTGTTCTTGCCCATTACTGTACTGATCAATTCATTTGTGAAAACACTTTGAAGAAATATTGTTATTCCAATTAAACATTAGTTCAGTGATTGAGGGCATATAACTAGGAAGAACCAGAAATTTTATTTATTTATTCATTTATCTATTTATCTATTTATCTATTTATCTATTTATTTATTTATTTATTTATTTATCTGCTTTGGAGTATCATATTGGTGCATAGACGAGAAACATAAATATATAATAGAAAAAAATATATTATTATTATTATTATATTAACTTGTGAACTATCCTGTGAGTGTTGGGGGCCAACAATATCTTCTTCTTTTTCTCACGATATTAAAAAAAAGAAAACTGAGCATGCCTTGTCTCCTTAAAACCTCTAGGGTTGTCGTGCTTTTATTTTGAAGCATCTCTCGGATGTATGACGTAAGCGATGTTGAGGGATCTCTGCAGAAACGAAACCTAAAGCCTGCAGCCTGCAGCCTCATCAGTTCACACACAGGGGGGGTTACAGAGAAGTGTGTGTTTAGTGGAAAATCTTCTGCTCCAAGATGTTGACTGGTGGTCTTTTACTGTTTCTACTGTTTCTACTGTGTGCATAATAAAAACCCCCTCTCACTTCCTCCCACTACAGTCACTGTTTGTTCACTTATTGAACAGACGAGTCCTCCTGCATCTCCTGTACCAAACCTGGAGACTATAATTTACTAAATGATGGCAGGTGTCACACGGATCCTCACTTTACTTTGTAAGTTAATAATGATTTTATATTTATTAGCTGATTTTAATGCAGGCAGGGCTGCGGGCTGCTTTGGATATCACATGCAAGGGCGTGTCAATGACTTTCAAGGTGCTGTGTGGAGAAACTAGAAGAATGTATTATGTGTGGTTTGTTTATTTTGTTTATGCTCATGATTTTGACTCATGAATCAGGTGGTTATGGTGAAGTCATGCCTTCTCAAAACTACTTCTCTAGGCCACATCTTATATGTTGTTCACTATTAATATTAAGTACCCTCAATGTTAAGTTAAATGTCCTCATCAGTCTGATCTCTGTCCTCACCTGTCTGTCTCCTCAGGTGTTGCAGGATGTCACCTGACTTCAGCCTCACCTGTTCTCCGCTCTGCCCTCGTGGTCCAGGCGGGGCAGAACGTCTCACTCACCTGTAACCTGACGTCCTGCGTGGACATCACCTGGTACCGTCTGCACTCAGATCAGCTGCTGCCTCTGCTGACGGTGACGTTGTCTAAACTGAAAGAGGTCCTTGTGATCTATCAAACCGCAGACGGTCGCTTCAGCCACCGGGGCGACGTGACAGGAGGCCCGGGGGCTCTGGAGATCCAGGAGGTGGAGGAGGAGGACGCCGGGCTCTACTTCTGCACCAGCCGCTGTGATGGAGATGTTAGTGTTAACAGAGGAATTCAGCTGGTGGTTGATGGTAAGAACCTCATTTATTCATATAGTTATTATTTATATTATTATTACAGTATATCTGTTTTAATCTGTTATATCTTTATTTCAGCTAAATTCAGAGGTGAGGTTTTACCCCAATGATATGAAGCGTGACATCTCCTCTTTTCACCCTCCTTCACTCACTCACTCACTTCCTCCCTCATTCACTCCCTCACTCCCTCACTCACTCACTTCCTCCCTCACTCCCTCACTCCCTCCTTCACTCACTTCCTCACTCACTCACTCACTCACTCACTCACTCACTCACCCACCACCTCCCTCCCTCCTTCACTCACTTCCTCACTCACTCATTCACTCACTCACTCACTCACTCACTCACTCACTCACTCACTTCCACAATCCCTCACTCCCTCCCTCACTCACTTCTTCCCCCACTCACTCACTCACTCACTCACTCACTCACTCACTCACTCACTCACTCACTCACTCCCTTCCTTCCTTCCTTCCTTCCTCACTCCCTCATTCACTCACTCACTCACTCACTCACTCACTCACTCACTCACTCACTCACTCACTCACTCACTCACTCACTCACTCACTCACTCCCTTCCTTCCTTCCTCATTCACTCACTCACTCACGCTCTCACTCACTCACTTCCTCCCTCCCTTTCTCCCTCACTTCTTCCCTCCCTCCCTTCCTCCCTCACTCCATCCCTCCCTCCCCCATTCATTCACTCACTCACTCACTCACTCACTCACTCACTCCCTAACTAAGTTTTGTCTCATCTTTTTACAAATTCCCCCAAAATGTAGTTTGTCATATTTAGTATCTCTGGAAACGTTGAGACCTCGTCTAGAATCTGAAATAAACGTCTGTGAGTTTGAACTAAAGTTTGTAAAGTTTGTAAAGAGGACAGACACATTGGTACAGAGAAACTCATTACTATTTCATTAAGTCAAAGAGTGACTATATGGAGCTGTTCAGCTGAGATGAAGGTCATGGTGAGGTTTCTGAGGAAAGCAGCAGTTTCAGTGGTGAAAAGGTTTCTTCAAATCTGATGGCGAGCGTGATCGGTGGCGTTTAGTTGGCAGGAAGTTGGGTTGCTATCATGTCCTGTTTTGTCAACAGTGGTTAGCTTGATGTTAACGTTGGCTGATAAAGTGAGCAGGACTTCTATTAGCCATCTTTTCCTCCACTGGGTGACGTTTACAATCAGTTTTATTGGTAACATTCATAACGTGCCGGTTGTGACTTGTCATCTTCAGTTTGGGCTCAGCAGCCGTGACGTTCAGTCATCTGAGCTGCTGGGTTTTATTTCATGTTTCACATGATGTGTGGAAGGTTGTATGAAAACAGCCTTTAGCGTCATGCAAACTGTTTAAGACAGATGTTTCTCTAGAAAGAAATGCAGATTTTAAATGTCCTTGTGGTTCACATGAAAATGATGATACTGAAATCATGTAAGAAGCAGCTCTTTGTTGTTCTAACTGGAGCTCTGAAACAAAGTTATATTTCAGAAATATTGAATCAATCAATCAGAAATCAATCGATCAGTTATTAACTGTTCCTGTATTTTGTGTCTCCAGGTGTTGACGGGCAGTCAGCCAGGCTGCCATGTTGGACTCTGGGGATCTGTGTCCTTCCAGCTGTCCTCGTCCTCTGTCTCGTCTTCATCGTTGGAATCTGCCTGCGCTCAGGTGTGTGTTTGTGTCCTCTACTTCTATCTCTGAGGACCAAAGGTTTAGACATAGAGAGGGAGGACATTTGTGTGGACAGTGTCTCCACCTAGTGGTGGAAAGTACTCAGTACATGTCCTCAATACTGCAGCTTTAAGCCTCTGAGAGCCACAATAGACCCATTTGTGTCTTCTTTAGGGGGAGATAGAGGTCAACTGTAGATGTCACATAGAAGTGGTGAACATCATCTGAAAGCTGGGAAGCTGATTATTAATTTGAGATGCAGCTCAGCAGTGTGTGTCAAGTTGTTCTAGTCATAAATCAGAAATAAACATGAATGAATGAATTAAAATAAATTGTGAAAGTGTATAAGGGCGTAAGTGTGTAGCTACTCCCGTGCTCTGAGAGGTAAAATGACTGGTTTTGTGAATGGAGTCTGGAGGCTTCGAAGAGAGCATTAACGGTTTCAGTTCCCCGTCAGAAAGAGCCGTCTGACGGCGAGGTAAAGCCGTGAAAATATTCTAAATATAACGTACACTTTTTTTTTTTAGGTGTCGTAGAGAGCTCAACTGCTGCTTAGATTTATGTCCAATGTTTACAGATGAAACCACAGTTGCATGTTCATTTCATTTTTATTTCCCAGAAGTCACACCCATCAATTGTAACACTTGCTGTGTTAACTCAATTGAGTTCTACAGAGCTTGTTTATTTAAGTAAGGCAGCTTCAGGTCAGTAAGTCAGTGTGTAATGTTACAACATGTACATGTCGCCTTTTGAGAAGAAAAACAGCATTATTCTTGATAAAATGTAACCTAACGGTGAACTGGTTTATTGGTAATTCCTCCAACAAACAAACAGTCCTCCTCAGCAGCGTTGAGCATATGAATCCTTTTCGTTGAGAACACTAATTAATGTCCCCGATAACCGTGAAGACGTGGTTTGATCACACCGGCGTCAGCAGCATCCCGTACGGTCGGATGGACTCCTGCACGATGACCCTCGTCTCGACGTCGCTGCTTCCCTCCGGGACGTAGACCAGCCAGACGTTCTCCCTCTGGCACTTCGCCCTCTTCTCCGGGTTGATGCGGTTCTGAAGAATCACTTTGTACGTCTTCCCGTCCACTTTGGACTTGAACTTCTTGCAGTACTTCTCCGCCATCTTGATGTCCGGCGTGGAGTACACCCCTCTGCCCCTCGTCTCCCCGGTGACCAGAGAGGAGGCGGCAACATCCAGGAACTCCGGCTCGGCGCCGAGGCTCTCGTCCCGGGTCAGGATGATGCCGAGGGAGCCGTCCATGTTCCGTCCCTGGTAGGAGACGGGCCAGGCGTCCTTCCCCGTCCCCAGCCAGGTGTCCCCGCCATCGTACCGCTGCGTGACCCGCAGGGCGACCCGGTTCCACCCACAGGGACGGACGTACGGCTCGTTACCACGCAGGAACTTCTTGTCGCCGTCCTGGAGGGGGAGAGCGGGGTCAACGGGGTCAGAGGGACATGCTACATGCTAATCTCAATATTTTATATTAATATAACAATAATATATTCACATGTACTGCATCACTTCCTCCCTCATTCACCCTCTCACTTCCTCACTCACTCACTCCCTTCCTCACTCCCTCACTCACACACTCATCACTCACTCACTCCCTTCCTCACTCCCTCACTCACACACTCATCACTCATTCACCCTCTCACTTCCTCACTCACTCACTCATTCAACCTCTCACTTCCTTACTCCCTCACTCATTCATCCTCTCACTTCCTCACTCACTCACTCCCTTCCTCACCTACTCCCTCCCTTCCTCACTCACTCCCTTCCTCACTTCCTCAATCACTCACTCATTCACCCTCTCAGTTCCTTACTCCCTCCCTCACTCACTCACTCACTCACTCACTTCCTCCCTTACTCACTCACTCACTCCCTCACTCACTCACTCACTCTCTCACTCACTTTCTGCCTTCCTCCCTCACTCCCTCACTCATTCCCTTCGCCCCTTGTTTGCTCCCTTCCTCACTCACTTCCCCACTTACTCCCTCACTCACCACCTCCCTCCCTCCCTCACTCACTCACTCACTCTTTCACCACCTCCCTTTTTCCTTCTTCCTCCCTCCCTCGTTCCCTCCCTCCCTCCCTCACTCACTCACCCAATCTTTCGCCACCTCCCTTCTTCCTCCCTCCCTCCCTCCCTCACTTCCTCACTCATGCACTCATTTACTTCCTCTCATCACATTTGACATTTTGCAAAAAAACATCCAAACTTACTATATACATAAATACCATATAAACGTGATCATGTTATTGATCTTAATCCATTGATTAACTCGTAATATCACTATTATTCTAGTCGAGAATGAACCTCAGGTGTAGATCACGTGACCTCCTCACCTTTACGTTGGTGAAGTCGTAGTTGTACTGCGGATCAAAGAAGTCCTGAGGGTTGACCTTCACCTCTTTCCTGTCTCTCTCAGCCGGCCCGGCGATGGTGGGGCCTTCTGTCAGCGCCGGGGGGGAGCTGTACATGTCCTTGTCGTCCAGGTCTTGCAGGGACAACGTCCCCAGACTGGGGTACTCCAGCTCTTTAAACCCCTCCTGCTTGTAAAACTCCTTCAGAGCCACGATGTTGACAAAGTCCTGCGGGGTGAGCTGGGAGGCTCCACCTGTCGACTCGACTCTGAAGCCTGAGAGAGCCGACAGGGCCTCCAGACACAGCTGGCTGTCCACCGGCATGCTGCTGGCAGGAAACTACAATCTTTACTCCTCCCTTAGACAGAGGTTAATGTTAGAAACCGTCTGTTTCTCTGTTCTGAGTTGTTGTTGCCTTGAAGAAAAGGTAGAAATGAAGAGGAAGAAGTCTCTTTCTGTTTGCTGCTTCGGCAAAAACAACTCGCCCTAGTTTCACTTTCATACTTTCACTTTCACTGACTGACTGAGTCACAGGCTGTTCTCATAAGGGCTGGACTTGTGTGCTGTATTTGTCCAGGCTAGCTGGACTCATGTTACAATACTGAGTACTAGATTCAGAGTCAGTGAGTTCTACTTAAACCAGATTAAAATAGAGAATCAGCTGTTTGTGTAATCTTCCCTTCTCTCCTTTGTCTGCAGGTAAACCAGCTGTTTGCTGCTGTAATCCGGAGAGAAGCAGCACAAATCAGAGGGTCACAGAGGTCAGTAAACAATGAACACGTCCACAGCCCTCCTCCTCTTCCTCCTCCTCCTCATCTCTTTATTCCTCACTTCTTTCTCACTTAACATACTATAATTATATTTATAATATATATACAAATATATATATACATATATATATATATATTTGTATATATATATAAAAATGACTCATTCTATTTCTAACGAAAACACAACGATTCTCATTTTCAGGTGATTATACACTTAAGAAAACATACTTATTAATATTATATTCCATTTCTGCCAATAGATCCTCCTAAATGTTACACACTGGTCCTTTTAAATAACAGCAATACTGAATACCCTCATTACAAATATTAAGTAAATTACTGATCTGATATTAATGAAAGTTTAATTTGGTGAGACAAATTAGTTTTCTGTCTCTGCAGGAAGTGTCTTTGCACTATTCCAGTCTGAAGCATGCAGACAAGCCCCGCCCCTCCGGCCGAGGAGGAACAGGATTGGTCGAGAACGACGTCACTTACGCGGCAGTGACCAATCGCAAGATCCCAAACTCATCACATGACCACAGATAGAACGGCTCTTTGTTGTTTGTCATTTAATGGCACAAAAACAACTTGAATGTAAGAGATTTTATAAACTTGGCTATTCAAAAAAGGCTGTTTTTACTTTCTGCTCTATAAACAAGTCAATAATGACTTTAAATACAAGTTTCTATAAATGATCTCTCTCTAAAGTCAGTTTCAGATAACATCTTTCCCCAAAAAAGTAATTTTTCTTTAACTGATATTTTAAGCTATTTCATTTGCTATATTTTTTCATATTAAATGTGTGAAATGTGTAGAAATAATGTTTCAGATTTATATTTTGCTTTCTTACTACTGTAACGCTGTCACTGCCAGTTAAATGCACATAATGAAAGAAAGTTTATTTGTTTAAATGCTGTAGCATCCACTGTGATGTGTGTCTCACTGTCAACACTTTGTTTTTTAATTCTAAATAAATATATTCACATATAAAAAGGCTCCTGTTGTGTTGAATTTTTACACCTCGTCATTTATAAAATGTTTGTTACATACAAACACGTCATAAATACAAATTTAGAGCATAAAAATGTGTTCAGATGAGGAAGAGCTGATGGGGTTAGTGATACGATTCTCGGGCACTACTACTGTCTGGCTTCCTCATATTTTCATACTCAACAGGAGTGAAATGAGACTTCATTTTGAAAACCGTTGAAAAAAACAACAATTTCTAAAACCTAAAAGAAATGTGTTTCTTTTTGAACAATTTCTAAATTTCTCTATGGAGGATGGAATCTGCCAAAATAAAAAATAAATGAATAAATAATAAATGACACGATAAATATGTCACTAAATGCAGCAAAAATAATATTAAAAATAAATATAACCCTTAATTAATTGATCAAATGTGACATAAATTGATATTTCTGTTTTTATGTTTTCACTTCTATATTTATCTGTATTATTTCCCTTATTTATTTACTATTCTCTTTAATTTTCCCTCTTATTTATTTTCGTTTTTTTTAATTAATTTTTAATTCATTATGTATTTATTTATATATTTAATATGTATTTGTATTTATTTATCCATTTATTTATGCATGATTTTCTTTGCATTTCACCCCTTATTTATTTCCCCAAACTTAAAATAAAAAAATAAATAAATACATACATTTTAAAATAAATATAAAATAAAATATATATGCAAACATAAATAAAGTTAAAGATTAAAAGAAAAATAAATACATAAATAAATAAAAGGGAAAATTAAACAGAAGAGTAAATAAACAAGGGAATTAATACAAACATAAAGAAGAAACAAATTAAAACATAAATACCAATTTATGTCACATTTGATCAATTAACGGCTACATTTATTTTTTAATATTATTTTTGCTACATTTAATGAAATATGTATTTATTTATTGAGTCATTTACTTATTTATTCGCTTATTTTTTATTTAGCAGGTTCCATTCTCCATATTTCTCAGGATAATCAACCAACCAACAGTTTTCATTGCAAATAATTACCAAATATGCTAAAATACTATACTATATACTATACTATAGCGAGATCAGTGAATTATCCAGCACATTATTTCTAGATTAGCTCCTCTTCATCACTCAAATAAAAACGATCAGAGTCCAGTTTTACATTTTTATAGTTTTAATTGATTACTTCTTTTTAACAGCTGAAGAAAGTTTGAAAAGTTTGTCAGTAAAACCTTCTAGTTATGAACTTTACAAAAAGATTAAAAAAAAAAAAAAAAGGATCTCTAATGAATAAAAATGTTCCATGAAACCATCTGTTTTGTGAAATAGCTATGCTTATTCGCTTTCTTGTTTAGATGTTCAGATTGATACAGCAGCTTGTTAGCTTAGCTTAGCATAAAGACTGGAAACAGCCAGCATGGCTCTGGTCAAATGTATCAACCAGCAGCTCTAGAGCTCACTGATTGACACGTTATATCACGTTTAATCTGTATAAAAACCAAAGTTGTGGTTTTACGGGGGGTTAGCTCCCTTTAGGCGACGTGATCTCATCCCTACTCGTCATATTTTACCACTTGGGCAGAAGCATCCTTTCTGTTGTATCTTGACGCAGAAGGTTCGCGCTTAACGTTGTAACGCGTGGTTAACGTTGTGAAAACCAAGCTCCCAGGAAGAGCGCCGGGCTGTGAGATTGGCGGTACTACGGAACTAAAAGTTCAGATCAGAAACAGCCTCTCACGGTTTCACAGGTAACATTTCATTGATGCAGCCGACGTCGCTTCTGTTTGGCGGCCGGTCTGGTGATGACAGAAGAGTAGATGACGTCGTGGCAGTTCTGGTCCGGCGGAGTCCTGCCGGGTCTCTCCCTCCAGTTCTGTCGGCCCAGAGAGGCGTAATGGATCGTCTCCTCCGGCAGAGACGGATTCTTGTTGACCTCTCGTTCTGCAGAGACGTAGCTGTGCGTCGGTGAAAACAGAACCGAGGGTGAAAGAATCGTACGGGACGAAGATGTGATGGCGTTACCGGTTGGTGTTGCGGTTGTCTTCCACGGCTGCAGCTCGGTGTCTTCAGGCCTCTGTGCTGCAGACAAACAGCACATGGCAGCAGTGTCACTTCTCCAAATGTCATCATGAATAAGAAAAAAACATTTTGATATTGAGCTCAACTGATATGAAGGTTTTAATGCACCCAATAACATTTCAAAGGTTTTCTTCATGATGGGTTAAAGAAGTTTTCTACTCCTTCAATTAAACTTAAAATACAGATTTTAACCCGAAAAGATATGTCCTATTTCACACATATACATGACAGAACAGGAAATAAATACATGAATGAATCATGCAGTAAATAAAATTATAAAATCAAAGAAAAAATGCACAACTTGAATTGGGAAACAAAGTTGTAGAATATAAACGAGAGAAAAATGTAGTATTCAGACTTCTTTCACATTTGTATTTGAGCTCAGGGGCCTCCTGTTTCTCCTGATCGTCTTTGAGACGTTCACCTTGATTGGAGTCCACCTGTGCAGCTGATTGGACATGATTTGATAAACACACACCTGTCTGTCTCACAGATGACAGAAACTGAGCCATGAGGTGGAAGGAGCTGCTCGCTGAGCTCAGAGACTCAGATCTGGGGACGGCTCTAAAATCATGTCTGCTTTACTGAAGGTTCCCGAGAGCAAAGTGACCTCCGTGAGTCTTCAATGGAAGAAGTTTGGAACCATAAGGACTCTGAAGGTTGGTCCACACTAAACTAAACAGATGTGTAAGATGTGAGAGAGCCCACACGTAACGACATGATATATCAAATTTAACAGTTTTGTTCCTATAGTGTGTGGAGAGCAACGATTTGACCAAATCAGCCAAAACACCACACACTAACAGATCCATTCATCAACAAGAGTCCCCACTAAACAAAACGGGAAATCTCACAAAATCTCTCGTGATTAAACGTGACTTTAGTGTAAACAAACATGGTGGATGACAGGCAGGAAGAATTAGTGATGTTATTTTTTACTTTGTACTGAATATTGAGGAAGGATGGCCAGATGAAGTCATAGAGACATGTTAAATAAACACTAATCAACAAGTTGCTCCTCCATCTCTGAGCTCCAGCGGTAGTTGTCCTTCCTTCTTCACTCAGCTTTCTTCTCTATTGGCTGTCGTTCTTTCTCACGTGATAGTGTCATTAGCTGTCCTCGGGGTTCCTCACACATAACAGGAGATCCCATCGTAAATATTCAACATGTTTAATATTTACGATTTGAAATCAGTGCAGCCAGGATGGACTTCTGAGCCCGTCGGGGGATGTAAAAAAACATCTGTCTCATTATGCAAATGAGGGGGCTATCACTCAACATGTGACATCAAGGCGTCCCTCTCATTTGCATAATGAGGCAGAAATACATAAAGAAATGTAAAAAGAAATTAATACAGAAATAAATACGTTTTGGGAAATAGATAATGGGTGAAATGCAAAGGGTAAATTGCGCATAAATAAATAAATAAATACATACATTTAAAAATGAATATAAAATAAATAAATGCGAAATTATATAAATAAATATTAAGATTAATAAAAAATAAATACATAAATAAATAAATAAAAGGGGAAATTAAACAGAAGAGTAAATAAATAAGGAGTTAATACAAAGATAAATAAATAAAGAAGCAAATTAAAACGAAAATATCAGTTTAATTGTTTGTTTTTAATATTATCTTTGCTACATTAAATTACATATTTATTTATTTATTTATTTATTGAGTCATTTATTCATTTCTTTTTTTATTTTGGCAGGTTCCGTCCTCCATGTAACGACAGCTGAATACAACTCATGTCGATCAAATATTTCTCAAATTATTGAGTCAATAATATGAGCGACTGGACACAATGGAATTTACTGAATTTTGAATTTCAAAACCTTCGCCAAATGTTGACAAAATGCAGCCCAAGTTTCATCTACCAGCCGAATGCTATTTTTACCCCAACCACTTTAATCAAAAGTAGCCAACCTGGCAACACAGAGCTCATCACCTGCACAATCCCAACCATGCAGCATGTAGCAGCATCAAGCTGATGAAATAAACCAAATATAGAAATATCAGATACCTGCAGATCTGTATTTCTTCTTCCTCCGGCACTTCATGCTGGTCAGTAAAACACAGACGGCGGCCATGAGGAGGATCATCAACGCCAACCCGACAACGACGACCATCAGCAGGGCTGAGAGACCAGACAGACATTAAAACACCTGTACACAGTAAACCTTCTGTATGAGGCCGCAGGTGAAGCGGATGTATGTAGCTGACTGACCATTCTCAGGTCTCTTCTTCTTCTCTATTTCAACCACATCTGATGAACAGAACAGAAACACACAAATCCAGACGGACGTCATATCATATTAATAGAGTTTATTTTCTAAATGTTTTCAGTTTAAGTTTATGTTATGGATATATAAATGACAAAGTACATAAAACCCCAGATAAAATAAATAAAAACAGTTCAAGTCATAGAATAAACTAATTTGGAGAATTAGTCCAGTTTGTCTGCTTCTTATTGCACTTAATAATAATAATAAAATAATCATCTTATGTGATACTGTATTGGTAAAAAAGAGGCACAAATATACATCTGTTCACCATTAACTGGATTTTAAAAAAATATTAAAATAAAGTAAAATAAATGGTAAAATAGCTCAACGGCGCCCCCTACGAAATTTCAACAGAGTAGCCCCTGCGGTGCGTTTCCAGGCTGGTCTAATACACCGCTCGTAGCTAAACACATCCTACCTGTTTCCATGACAGCAGCTGTTGCAGTTGAACTGATGGTTTGCTGGATGCTGGTCGTCTCTGGTGGCTCTGATTAATCAAAAAGAATATTGTTAAATCGCCTGTAGAACAAGTTGTTGTTCTTCTCAAGGCTGATGCAAAACACAACTACATGCTCAATATATTCCTTTAAACGTGACATTTTGCACAATGAGTTTTTGCTTGTGTTTTTTATTTTCCGAATAGATTAAAATATTAAATCAGCTTTTGTAGGAACATTTATATAAAATCAAGTAATTAAATTCCAGCTAAACAAACCAGCAGCCAGGACGGTGAGTCTGGCCTGCAGCTGTCCGTTGCAGAGGTACTCTCCAGCGTCTTCCGGCTGCAGGTCCTGGATCTGCAGGGCCATGTTACTGAAGCCGAACCGGCTCCTCTCCGGTTTCACCGTACCGTTCCTGAACCGGGTCAGGACGGTCTCCCACCTCCCTCCCTCCCTCCGCTGACACCACCTCTTTTTGGGTTTGGAGGAGCCGCTGCAGGGGAGCAGCAGCGTCCGGCCTGCAGACACTATGAAGTCACGGCCTGAGGGGGCACAGACACAGAGGAATTATGGGTATTCTTCATTGGTATTTACTCTCGAAAATTTCCGACTTTATAATCTTGCAAATTTGAGAATTTTTTTGTAAATTTACGACTTTATATCTCGCAGATTTGTGAGTTTTTTTTCTCGTAAATTCCCTACTTTCTAATCTCGCAGATTTGTGAGTTTTTTTCTTGTAAATTTGCGACTTTATAATCTCGTAAATTTGAGAATTTCTTTTTGTAAATTTACGACTTTATAAGCTTGCAAATCTGTGTTTTTTCTCATAAATTCTCGATTTTATAATCTTACAAATTTGAGAATTTGTTTTTGTAAATTTACGACTTTATAATCTCGCAGATTTGTGAGTTTTTTACTCGTAAATTTGCGACTTTATAATCTCGTAAATTTCTGAATTTTTTTCTTGTAAATTTCTGATTTAATAATCTTGCAAATTTTGAAAAACCACACCTCTAGATGTCACTAAATCCTACACACTGTACCTTTTAAAGATGTTAAAGGCATAAACCATACAAACATACCCACAAACTAACTGAGCTCAAAGCTTCATAATCCGTCCAACGGTTTAAAGACACACTACTAAATATGTCCCCTCATTCCCATAATGCACCACTCCTAGCTCCGCCTCCAGCGTATACCTTTTAGCACCTGCAGCTCGGCCACCAGCTGCTGGTTGCAGCGAAACTTCCCGTCGTCAGAGTCGTCGAGCCGCAGGAGGCAGAGGCCGCCGCCAGAGAGCAGGCGGTAGCGTTGGCGGTCCGCATTGGTCTCGTAGCTGCCCTGTCGGGTCACCAGGACCTCCCGGTCCCGATGAGTCCAGACCACATCAGAGCTGTCCGGGCCGCCACATTGCAGGCAGACGCCATGATTCTCCGGGACTGAATACCGGATCACTGCTGGAGGACAGAAACAGATCTGAAACTCCTTTAGATCTTATCTCATTCTATTTCGGTACTTTCCCTGCAGTGCAATATTTTATAATAACATGTTCAAACACACGACTTCATGTCTTTATGACGGCACCGTGTCATCAAGCAGAAATATTCTGTACTCCATATTTCCCAGCTGCTTTTTTGGATGCGGCGCTGCGTCACTCACATCCAGCTGATGGTCAGTTTTTAGCCTGTTTCCTGTTTTATCTCATGGAAACAGGCTCCAACCAGTCGGCCTTAAATATAACAACGAAGGAAACAAACTGAAATTACAATAACTGACAGTGTGACTGCTCTTCATGAGAAAAAATAACATTTATAATGTGCAGAATTGTTTTAATTAAAGAATTGAAAGCTATAATTACAATAAAACTGTATGGGGAAAAGATGTAAGGGCTAATACTTGTTTTTTAAAATAAATAACTTAATAATAACAACAATAATAAATATTTTTTTTTTTACACATAATTTATTTCTTTAAATATATATAAACTTTGACATGTCACAAGTCACAGAAAATATTGTCATAAAAATGTTGTCGATTTTCATGAATTACTTTTAGTTGAAGGTACTGTATGTTGTTTTTGAATGTAAAGCAGTTAAAACAAAAGCTTGAACTGTTTTTTTATTTATTTATTCTAAATTTATATCACAATCAAACAGTATTTTGCGTATACAGTGTACATGTAGTATCTTCATTCCGTTGAGTCAAATTACTTTTCTGTAATTTATTGAAATAAAGTACTTTCAGTTTAAAAAATAAACATTTATTGTGAAGTATTTAATGTCTCAAACTGTGACAATTAAGATGTCTTTCATTTAGACATGAAGACATGTGATATATTTTACACACCAACACAGAAAACAATTCAATAATACAGTAATATAATATAATAAAAGAACCATTTTTAAAGATTGAGAATAGATGATATTGTGCAAATACTTTTGCACATGTAACAAGAATTAAAAGCGAATACAGTTCATGTTAAAATGTTAATATATGAATGTGAAAGCCACCTGTACCTGTGGAGTTTCCACTGCAGTGGATCAGAGCTGTGTGCAGGAACCAAACGTGACAGAAGATCATGAAACTGAACATCTTCGGATGAAAAGCATCAAACTGCTACTGCTGATCCAAGTCTGAAGCTTCAGTCTGTCAGAGACACTTTTCCACTTGTTCTTCTTCCTCTTCCTTGTTTCAAAGACCTCGTCATCGTCCCGGAAAAAAATGGATGTTTGTATTCACAGCATTTAGCTGCTGTCTTCAATAAGGACTGTAAAATCAATGTAAGTGAAGAAGCAATATGTCACCTACAGGTACTTCTAATTTAGAATAGAATAGAATAGAATAGAATAGAAAGCTTTATTGTCATCGTATTAAATACGAGATTCACAGTTGCCTGGTCAGCGCTTTAAAACAAATACTTGACAAGACTAAACGAGGCAGGTAAAACATATAACAGGTAAAACACACCCAGCTATAAAACAAATAAAACAGGAATAAAACAGGTAAAGTAGATGTAATGTAAACAGAATTAATTGCCCTTGAAAAATAGGTAGAGATGATGTAATAAAAAAACATTTCTGAAAACATTGAAAGAATTCTGAATTTAAAGGTGCAGCGTGTCGGATTTGGCGGCATCTAGTGGTGAGGTTGCAGATTGCAACCAACTGAAAGTTCTCCCGTGTGTTGAGCATAGACCGTATATACTGTAAGACCCATCACCCACTGATTGGTATACTACGGTTTAGAAGCCGCGACTTCAGTCGTCAACATCTTGGTTTTTGGCGGTTGCCTTCTTGGTTTTTGGCCATCGCAATCTCGGTTTTTGGCCGTCGTTTTTGCAACCAGAAGTGAAACGAGCTAAGAGCGACCGAACCCTGAATAAGACATTTTTAGGCAACCAAAATGTTTATAATTAAATTTTTTTTAACTGAAAACACACTGTGAAAGGGTTAAAGTTCTAAGACAAAAACACGGACAACTCCCAGACCGGACAATGCCATGGTAGCGACCTGTCAATCACAAGGTAGCCCCGCCCTAAAGCATCCCCTGCTTTATGGTCTATTTGACTCTAAATGGGACCATAATTTACTAAATGAACATCATGCTGTATTGAAGAAGACTTGAAACTAGCGATTGAGACCATAAACTCATGTTTACAATGTTTACTGAGGTAATAAATCAAGTGAGAAGTAGGCTCATTTTCTCATAGACTTCTATACAATCAGACTTCTTTTAGCAACCAGAGGAGTCGCCCCCTGCTGGCTGTTAGAGAGAATGCAAGTTTAAGGCACTTCAGCGTTGGCTTCACTTTTCAGACACGGAGGTTGCCCACTGGTTTCTGCAGTAAAGAATAGGAATCGTCAGTGAGCTATGATGAACCTGTAGATTGAGAAAAACACAAAACATAGAATTTTTTTCAGTTTCATTCTCATTCAGCATTTTGATAAAGTAGGATTTTGTTTCTCTTATCTTCAATTTGAAATGTAATCCATTTTACGTATCTCAGGTTATAATAACCAGTAAACCTACAGTGCATATGTATTTACCAACCTGATTTCTTTATAGCAGACCTTTGCTATGTATAACAGACCGTTGCTATGCATAACAGACCGTTGCTATGTATAACAGATCGTTGTTATGTATAACAGACCGTTGCTATGTATAACAGGCAGTTGCTATGTATAACAGGCAGCTGCAATGTATAACAGGCAGTTGCTATGTATAACAGACCATTGCTATGTATAACAAACCGTTGCTATGTATAACAGACCGTTGTTATGTATAACAGACCGTTGCTATGTATAACAAACCGTTGCTATGTATAACAGACCGTTGTTATGTATAACAGACCGTTGCTATGGGCGCAGTTCTGATGTTGGACTCTGGTTAACAATTTACAAATTATTGGTTACTTCAGTAAGTAGCCGTGTAATAAGCGGGATAATGTACAGACCCTGTCGGCGTTTACTCCACAACAATGACCGGCTTGCTGTACATTATCCTTCACCTATTACACACTTTGGCGTAATATCGGGTTGACGACAATTCCGCGTGCCATGATAACGCATTTTTTTGCTTTTCGCGTGTAATTTCACGCCGCGTTGTTACTGTGAAACTCTGTTATTCAACAAAACTTTGGAAACGGCCGCAGTTAGGTTTAGGAAAAACGTCACGGTTGGGCTTAAAATATGTACGTAAATAACTTAACATATGTACGGAAAACACTTCACAAACGTCACTAAAATAACACTTTGTGACACAAACAGTGGTCTCCTGGTTGAAAGTCCTGTGTTTGTTGGATCCATCCACCTCCCCTCCTTCAGTCTCTCTTGCTTGTTACTCTACCTCACTAGCTCTGAGTGTAGTATATTCATGCCGACGCGTTTACATTGCAGTCAATACAGACTACATGGCATGAAATGACACGCCAAAAGCAAGAACGTCGTTGTTATTGCACGCAAAATGACTTACAAATTACCGCGCCATTCATACGCCATTTTGGTGCGACCGGCTGGTATTTACAGAGTTCACATTTAATATCATGCAGACCAAAATGAGGAGCGAATAGTTAAAGTTACCTTTATCGTTTCCACCAATAAAAGTGCTGCCAACAAAGGAATATGTGGACTCATTGGGTAGAGATGTCTCTGTAAAAAGAAATTAAACATACTGAATATATATACTGTATGGAACCAGAATATTTAGTCAAATGTTGATGAGAGCTCCGTCGTTACCGCTCTTCTTCACCACTGGAAGAAGATCAGGGATGGTGGAGTACGTGGGATCATTATTGTTTGATCCAGCTATTAAAACATTGAAAAACAAGCGTTATTAACCACGTTAAAACAACAGAAGACCGTCCCATTCGTCTGCTTTTCTTAAAGGTAGTTGGGGAAATATGTTTATTTTATTATTATTTCTTTCTTATTATATAATTATTTACCTGGAAAATCTGCCAGGGAGTATATAGCAGTTAGTCCACCTGCTGGTCCACCAAAATAAAAGATGTTGATGTCAGTCTCGATCATAATAGAAAAAAGGAAGTGGTCTGTCTTTTTAAAAAAAAAAGAGGAACTCTTCTTAGTTCTCACCATTTGACGGCTGAAACATCGACCTGTCCTGTATCTCATCATAGACGGGGCTAATTTCTCTTCTTCCTGTGGAAAACAGAACGTCATTACATTAGTAATCTGCTGAGTAATCACTGATGAAGTGATGTCACATTGGGCTGTAGTGTAGCGTGACATCGCTGTTGTGTACAGACCATTTTTGTGTCAACGTTATGATTACATCACGGTGTTAGCTGGAGGTGAAACAAAGGAAAGACTGGAGGATAAAATGTCATCTTGCTGTGCTGTTGGGTGCCAGAATCCAGATTTCACATTTATACATTTGAGATGACAAACTGTGATTCGAGGCTCTAGCGAGCTACAATATCGGTGAAACGTTTCAGAGAGTAACTACCTCTAATCTACCGGAGCTATCAGAGCTTATCATTATTGTATATCATTTATTTATTTATTGTTTATTCATTTGCACATCTTATTTAAGTCCCATATCGTGCTCATTTTCAGGTTCATACTTGTATTTTGTGTTTCTACTAGAACATGTTTACATGCTTCAATGTTAAAAAAGTATTTTCCTCATACCGTCTGCTTGAATATACCTGTATTCACCCTCTGACTGAAACGCTCCGTTTTAGTGCATTTCAACGGAATTGCAACAGAATTGCGTTGCCTGGCAACAGTTTGGGTCCATGTTTACTTCCTGTCAGCTGATGTTATTCACATACACTGCAACCAGGAATAAACTGGGACACATTTAGAATGTCTACGTTTAAAACCGTGAAATTGCCTAAATATTGTTTATTTGTGACATCACAAATGGACAGAAATCCTAACGGCTTGTTTCAAACACACAATTTCTGAAGACGGGCTGTGTGTATTTCTCCGTATATTGAGGGCTTTGATACTTTCACGGTATTTATAAAGCACTTAAACCTGCTTTATAATGTAAAAGTAATGAAAATCTCACTTTTTACAATATGGGACCTTTAACATATATTTATTTTCCTCTGATGTGTGTACAGGTCAGGGTTGGTTCACCTCGTCTTTTCAACCTGCGAGTAAAGTAGACGAGGATGATGATGACGAGGAGGAGGAGGAAGGAGACAACTATTCCAAACACCAGATGAAGAGGTGGATCCGCTGGAAGACAAAGTAAGAATGAATAACTAACAACATGTCAGTTACAAACACAGCCGAGTGTTATTATAAAAACTACAGTATGTTGATGTGTAATTTTAATTTCAGCATAATTACAGACACTAGATTCTGTAGCTTAGAACTGATGGTTGCATCGTATTTACTGTCGGCTCTGATGTTTGTAGATATTTTTCTGTCTTGGTTTCTCAGAAGGACTTTGTTTCTTTCCTGTAGTCTTACCTGTGTTTGCCACCGATGTTGTTGTAGTTGTTGTTGGTGGTGTTGCTGGTGTTGTTGTTGTTGTTGTTGTTGGTGCTGGTGTTGTTGTTGTTGTTGTTGTTGTTGTTGGTGTTGTTGTAGTTTTTGTTGTAGTTGTAGTTGTTGTAGCAGTTTTTGTTGTTGTTGTTGTTGTTGTTGTTGTTGTCGTGGCTGTGTGGGGCAGAGGAATACAGTATATATTTGATCAGGTATCTCAGATTGATCAATTTCATTTCATATTAAGATCTGTTTCATCTTCTTTTTCTTTCTGGGTTTCTTCTTGTCTCTCTGTTTCCTTGTTGTATTCGTATCTATAATAGTCAGAGGTGGTTCAGGCGTTGTAGGTGTTGAGGTTGAGGTCGTTGTGGGCGGGGTCTTGTTATCTTCAGGGTGAGAAGGAGGACGTGATACACGGCACAGAAATGCATTTTACCACAGAAAGTCATGAGGTCATGACTCATTTAGAGATGGGAGAAGGCTGTGTGGTTTTTGTGGTGTTTCATTTAGCAAAAGTGTTCTCACGACATATCAATTAACCTCTAAAGCTGCAGTGGGTAGAAATGGAGCAAGATAATGGATGATGACAATTTCAGACAAATGTATAACAGGATAAAATGTTGACATTTTGGACGTAAACTGCAACATGACTGGTTGGCGGAGGCGTACGACCACGAAGTGGTAATTTTATTTTAATCAACAAATTGCGTTACTTTTGGACGGACCGAGGACGGTGCGTCACTAATATTGTGTCCAGATGGTCACCCTAGATTTAAGAAAAACTTGCGATTACTCTCCCGAGACTCTCAAGGTCTAACCTCAACCATCTCGCTAGAGTTTCCCAAATCAAGGGTTATCATCTAGACACAACCAGGGATGGCGTTTCAGTTTCCACTCTTTACATGCACATAGTACATGGGTTTACTTAGTTTCTAGGTTTACTTAGTTTCTAGGTTTACTTACGCGATGAAACTACTTGGTTAAGTTTAGGAAAATATTGTGGTTTGGGTTAAAATAGGGATGTTACGTAAAATAAGTGTTTGTTACGTAACTGGCGTTAGTTAAAGGGGAACACTACCCAAATTAGGAATTACAATATGTTACTTCGATGGCCTAGTAAAGTTCAATCAGTATTTGTGAACATGAGCAACACATTCTCACTCCCAACTCATCAAATACCGCCGCTTGGTCAGCACCCTTCGGAATCGGATACTAACGCACGGGTTACTATACCTTTCCAGAAATGCAGAAGTACACCAAAAACTTCTCAGCTACAGTACCAGGAAGTAAATATGAAAATAGTTATTGTTAAAGGTAAAAATAAAAAACACATTTAAATTAGCCAAAGTGTTTCTATTATCAGGATTTAAGACAAATGAAACATTTAGAGCTCAGAGGCGTGATTCAGGAACAGGAAGCGGAAACAGAAGCTGAACAACATGATTAAAGTTTATTAAAGTTACCTGATGGGATCACCGTCAGCTCCACAGCTGGTTCATTATTACACAAGTATCTTCCAGAGTCTGAGATATTAGTTTTGTGAATGTACAGTGACTTATCTGCCAATGAACTGTATCGTTTGCCCCGGTCTTGAATATGTCTTATGTCTCCGTCACCACCAGCTGTCAGAATGTCAACTATACGTCCATCACTCTCTCTGCTCCACTTCACATCACCCTCCACAGAGTGAGGACAACGCAGAGAGACTGAGGTCTTTTCCTTCACGATTTCATGGATTTTTTCTACAAAAGAAGCAAAATTTACAATAAATAAGCATCTCTTCTCAGACTGTCAGTATCTCTAATATTGCAAAGTGAGTCATAGGATGCAGCGGTCGAAAGTCTTTTTTTTTTTTTAGGGCTGTCAGAGTTAACACGATAATAACGCAAATTTGTTTTAACGCCACTTATTTCTGTAACGCATTAATGCAACTAGCGATTTTTAAGTTGTAGCGGGCTCAAGCTAGAGTGAAGATACTGGTATCATATGAAACTATAAAAACCTAATGAATCCATCGGTACCAACCATGTCATACTAGGTTGTCGAGAAGTAGGCTAAATAACGCTCCAAACTTAAGCTAAATTTTGGTGAGGAAAAACTGTCATGTCCATTTTCAAAGGGGTCCCTTGACCTCTGACCTTCAGATATGTGAATGTAAATGGGTTCTATGGGTACCCACGAGTCTCCCCTTTACAGACATGCCCACTTTATGATAATCACATGCAGTTTGGGGCAAGTCATAGTCAAGTCAGCACACTGACACACTGACAGCTGTTGTTGCCTGTTGGGCTGCAGTTTGCCATGATATGATTTGAGCATATTGTTTTATGCTAAATGCAGTACCTGTGAGGGTTTCTGGATCAATATCTGTCATTGTTTTGTGTTGTTAACTGATTTACAATAATAAATATATGTTGTTAATTAATATCAAATAAAAAAATACTGTACATACATACATTTGCATAAAGCAGCATATTTGTCCACTCCCATGTTGATAAGAGTATTAAATACATTACAAATCTCCCTTGAAGGTACATTCTGAACAGATAAAAAATGTGTGATTAATTTCCGATTAATCACGATTAAATATTTTATTCGATTAACAGCCCTAGTTTTTCTCTTAGGAAGGTTCTTAACGGAGTGAAATGACCCGGAAGTATCTCAGTAGAAGCCATGATAAGAGCTGGTCGAATCCTCTAAATGCTTAAGAAAGGAGCTTCAATTCACCTTTATTATCTCCGTAGGATACACTGGACCGTCCTTTACCAAAAGAAAAAAAACAAGATGGCGATGTCTAACAACCGACGGCCAAAATACAAGATGGCGACGGCACCAAGATGGTGACGGCCAGAAATCGGTTGTACTTAGCTCAACCTTCTCGTGTCACTTCTGGTTCCAAAAAATGTATGGCGACGGCCAACATGCTGAACTCGAGGCTTCAAAACAGCCGGCCACAAACCAACGGGTGACGTCACGGTGACTACGTCCACTTCTTATATACAATCTATGATTAGGACATCATTTTTTCGACTATTCGACCGCAGCCAGAATCCCATTTAGCTGTCGAGCGCTCACTGAGTTTGAATGTGAACTTGGTGTTCCGACATTAACCAGACTTTCACAGAGGAGGGTAATTTCAATGAAGATTGCAGCTCGATCTTCTAAACACATTCTAATGCTTTAACTTTGACCTCTAAAGACCTAGAGTCTACGATGCGTGTCCAGCGGCATTTTGACAGACAGGAAGTGGAAATTCAACAATTGATAATTCCATTTTGTGTCGGCCACAGTTTTGTCTTCACACCATGATAATAACAAAAACACAATCAAATATCAGAGCAGATGATGTTCTGATCAGATGTACCTGAGTAATCTGAACTAAAACTTGTGGTTGAATGACTTCCTGAAGTGCTTTCACTGAACACCAACCTCACGTTGACTATTGAATTTCTATTTGAACATTTGGTTGGAGTTTAACTACAAACATCACTTTATGAAATTAATAAACTGTAAACAACACTGTTAAAACTGCTGAGACAGAATAGATTTATATGAAAAGTTCTTACCTGCAGTGACGCTGCAGCCGAGCACTACAGCTAACAGGCAGACATCCACCCTCATCATCATCCTTCACACAGACTGGAAAGACTGCACAGTGACCACAGTTTCTATCTGAAGTGAGAACAGGAACTCTGCACGCGTGTTGTTCCTCTGACTAAAAAACCCACAATGTGAACTGATATTAATGTCCCTGTCTGTTTCCGTATGTGGTTAATGAATGCTGACGTTTCTTCTTATTTGAATATAATTTAACTCCCACTGAGAGACAGTAAACGATCAGCTTTCTTTATTAAGTTATTAATGTTCAGATCTGTTCATGAGAGTCATAATTCTCTCTGATACACTTGGATGTGACGGTGTTTATTTCTGCTGTATTACTTGTCATTATTAAACTGCAGTATGTTGTCTGGTCATAGAAGAAGTAACTGTGTGTAGGAAAACAACATATTTTCACCTTATAAACCAATGTGTTAACAAACGGACGTCAGCAGTCACAGAGCAACATGATCATCCCATTGGAGTCCTGTTTGTGTAAATAAAAGTCCAATATTTACTCTCTGGTTTGGTCTCCACCAACTCCTGAGGGAATTATCTTTCTACCCTTTTGTATCGCCGTTGATTTACTCTAACCATATGAAATTAAAGTAGAATTAACTAGAGTTACCGCCTCGCGGTTGTATGCCTCCGCCAACCAGCCAAGTGTCAGTTAACATCCATCTCTGTAAATGTCATCACTTCATCATTTTATCCTGTTAGACATCTGTGTGAAATTGTCATAATTAGCATATTAATTCTTGAGTTAGGGCCAAAAATGTGTTTTGTGAGGTCACCAGTTCATCCTTGAGTTCAGGTGGACGTTTGTGCCAAATTTAAAGAAGTTCCCTTCAAGGCGTTCCTGAGAAATGTGTTCTCGAGAACGAGATGTCCGGACGACTATTTCACAAACTGCCGTGAGACTGTGTTGGCATGTGCCATTGTTATCCTTATTTTGAGGTATATTGCCATAACTACACATGAAACAATGTTAGGGATGTTTTGTTTGTTTCTTTAGATGTACTAGAGCTCATAAAGCCACGAGAACGGAGATAATACACAGAACACAAAGCAGAAATCAACTCAGTTTATTTGTACACATTCTCAAGAATAGAAATGGGGAAGGATGTGACTTAAGAGCTTTATGAGAGGAGATGACACGCAGAGAAAAATACATGACTTAATGAAAATGTCGTAGCAGCTGAATGAAAGCAGAAGTGATATGAAGCAAATAAACACCAGACTGTGTAGAAAGAGACTGTCTGAGCTGTGCAGGATGACGTCCTCCATGCTGTCAACCAGACTCCTGTGAGGAGACACGAGAGGACAGATCAGGACATATCACTTCACAACCCCAGTTCTCATGGAAACAGTTTAAAATAAGCATCAACATTTAACTATGAGGCTGTTTGGATTATTTCCTGGGTGGTCAGATATTTTAAAGGTGCAGTGTGTAGGATTTGGGGACATCTAGTGGCGTGGTTGCATAATGCAACCGACTGAATACCCCTCCACTCGGAGTTTGGACTTTTTATTTCACTGATATATCTCTGCTCTTGAAAACAGACACACACACCTGACAGAAAGACATTTCATCTATAGGTGGCGCTACAGCAACATGATGAATTTTAAGGTCCATAACTCACTTTTCATTAGTCTGATTTAGTTGAAATGTTGCCAAATATACAAACCCTGTGAGTGCTTTCTAAACATGACTTCATTAGAGTGTGTTACAATACAGAACTGCTGAACTTTTCAGATGCAAAAAGTTGCGATTTTTTTTTTTTCAACGATTTTGAAGTAAATTTTTTTAATGCCAGAATCAATATATTTGCTTCATTTGAGTCTATGTGGAGGTAGATGGAAGTTACCGCTTTTATTGTTGTAGTCTGAGTAACGTGACGTCATATCCGTTCCGTATCCTTCGACCAAAACAAACCACTGCGAGCCGAAACTAGAAAGTATAAAACGTTGGAGGGTCAGCGTGGATCCGACCTGCACCCTCACATGTTAAATCCAGCGTGGTAAACACTACACATCCAGTAAAGGATGGAAACACTTTGGGTTTCACACGTTGCAGGAAAAGCAGAGCTAGACATCACGACTAAAGCTGCATGCTAACTCCGTCACGGACAGGAAACGTTATCGTATCGCGGTAACGTGCGGCTGAACCTGCTATCGCTCTCATCTCCGTGGTCAAATGGGTCGAAGTTACAACTGTAGAGCACCCAGATACTGACATTTATGTTAAATGCATTGAAACGGCCCCGATGGAGCTGACCATGGATATATAAAGAGAACGGAGCTGACGGGAGAGCTAGAGACCACCTTGGAGAAGTTAGAGGAAGTAGACACGTGTGACTACGTCTGGTTTTCAAAATAAGATGTTAACAAAGGGAACTGTATATACAAAATACATATATAGAAATAAGCTTGATGGATTATATTCACCAGAAATATAAAACATTACATGTCCCTTATAAATTAAAAAGAAAATACCACTAATTTGTGAGGGACATTTTATTGTATTAATTTAGATATTTTCCATCGAATCGGCACCCAAGTATCGTGATAGTATGGAATGGGGAGATAGGTGTATCGTCCCAGCCCTAAAAAAGCCGTTTTAGGTCAGACTATATTCACCTTTTTTCCAGGTGGTGACAGTGATGCTGATCATGATGATTAAATAGAGGATTACAACCACCGTACGAACACACATTGGCCACAGATAAGGAGTCGCTGCAAGAGAAGAAACACTCAGAATCAGAGTTTCATCCATCAACAGTTCAGATCAGATATGCAGGAATGTATGTTGATGTGCATTTATACAGACACTCATATTTACATATTGGAATTGAGTTGATGAAAATTTTGCAAACATTCAAAATTTAGATGTTTCATCTTTTTGTTTCTGTGTTTCTTCATTGTAGTCTGTAGTGTTTGTACACTGTAAACCCAGATTTTATTTGAATTAAACTTTTAAGTGGTCATTACTTATTCTTTTATGTTTAATAAGAAACCGGTGTCATTACTAAATCAGATCAGTTGTTTGCACTAATCAGCTGAAGTTTGCAGTGCAGTTATCATGTTAAGCAGAGATAACTTGGTATGTTAGGTTTCTGTAGGGAGGAGAGGGGCCTGTTTCAAATTGAAGGTGAGCTGATTACAGAGCTCCTTGCAGAAGAAGGGCCGTTAACACCGAGGAGAGAGTCCGTCCTCTCGGTTGCTGCACCGGGTACTCTGAGAGAGCTGTGGATTGTTTTTGAAAGCAACGTCGTGGAATGGTGAGTGTGTCTGATATCTTTCAGGGGAAATTAATTAACATTACTAAAAAGACCACGGCGGTGACCGCAGGTTAGCTACAGTTAGCTACAGTTAGCTTAGTGTTAACGTGCTGTTTTCTGTCGGTTCACAGTTTATAACGTTAACGTTAAACTTGTAACGTCACCACCAGTGTGAGACACACCGCTAAATACTAGCTAGGGCTACCGACGGTCGGCCTCAAGAACCTCAAGCAGGAATTCTATGAAAGCATCGATCGGCACAGTCTTCCTCTTATCGAGATGTTTCGATCCAAGAGCGGGAACATTGGGCAGCAGTTGACACAGCTTTTACAACAGACCAAGGTTGGTTCATACACATTATGCATTGTTTTACAGCTTATGTAATGACAACATGTCACAGAAAGTGCTACTGTATTAGTTGTGCAATTGAGGATGTCACGATACCAGAAATTTAGTAGTCAATACCACAAACAAAAGTAAATCCCATGTACTTCAACATACACTCCTTTATTACCTTTTGCATACTGGTTTTTGTTACACCGTGTCCTAACTGGATGCAAGCACCCGACTATCGCATAGCATCGGACGCTCTCTGTCCATACTGAATGCGTTAAATATGCACTTCTGTTCTACGTCATGTTAACAAACCACTTGCATATCAGCTTTGAGCTCTAGGTCAGACTGGAGACGTAACCGAACGTCACCACTTCAAAGATGGATTAGTAGTACTTGCTATCTAAATTTGTAGCCAACTTTTTAAACAGAAAACACACGTTTTATATTGCGTTGCATCCAGCTAGGACACTATTATCTATTCTATTATCTATTTTATTACAAGATTACATTTACAACACGTGTCCAAATGTAATCTTGTAAAATGTAGTTTTGGAGAGAAACTTGAATAAATCTAGTTGTTTAAAGGAGATGTTTTCACAGCAAT
Source organism: Sebastes fasciatus (assembly GCF_043250625.1). Lineage (NCBI taxonomy): Eukaryota > Metazoa > Chordata > Actinopteri > Perciformes > Sebastidae > Sebastes > Sebastes fasciatus. Next base: position 28,554,542 of record NC_133811.1, read on the forward strand.
ATAAAATAGATAATAGAGAGAGAAATATGACCTGTTTAACTTCTCTAAGCAGCTTATAATATAGAATTAAAACTAATGCTAAGAATTATTTTTAATCAAAGAAAATATTTATTTCCTAATCATTTGAATTGTGCATTTTTATGCAAATAACCACGATAGATGACAATAACAAAGGAAAAGGAAAACATTTAGAATTTCTGATGGTGTACACTGACTATGGGACGGTGGACATTATTTTTCGGGATGGTTCCGGGGCGGTGGTGAAAAAAATGCTGTCAATTATAGTTCTTAGAAAGAAAATCTGAATCGGCAGGGCATCTCTACTTTCTTATAAACATTAATTTCTTGTCATTCTAGCTATGTAACGTGTTGTCATTTTACTCCCCAAAAGACTACAGAGCCAACTGCTGTTCGGACATTGGTGCTCAGAGGGCTTCCCATTGTCCTTGGTGACAACCCCACAGACTTCTACAGAGCAGGCTTTGTAAGTAACCTCTTACGTTCTTATATGTATCTAAAAGGACCAGAGTTGGGTGATTTGTGTGTTTGTGTAATCTACTCCAGCAGTCATAACCAATTCACACCTTCCCTCATGGGTCTGACTCTTTTGTGACTAGGCTACATTGCTTAACATTACTGATGGCTATTAAATGAGACATGTCATGATTGTGCTCTTATGTTTATATCGCTTATGAAGGATGCTGATGATGATGACTCATTCCGCCACATTGAGATTGGAATCCTCCAGGTTGAGCCTGAAGGTGCTGCGGTTGCATCTTCCCTGCATCTCAGTTCAGCCTCTTTGAAGGTCATCATTGAGGGAGAAGTTGTGATGGACAACATTAAAGACCTCCCTAAAGCGATGTACCTTCTGTTTGGACTTTCATATGCACTGCATCTCAACTACCCCAAATCTATAAAGTTCACATTCCAGTTCATCCTACCGGTACTTCTCACATTGGGCCACAGTGAACTAAAACCAAGGTCACAAACCTTGAAGAACCAGCTTGCAATGTAAAGAAATGCTATGTTGGTCTCAAAGGAGGTCACACACATGCACGCACACACACATGCACACACACATACATACACACACAAAATCCATAAGGTGCTCCCATATAAGAAATGTTTGAGCTGTGCCTTTTTTTTGTCTACCTGTATCTGTCTGAGTACAAATGTTGACATTCTGTTGTGTGTCTATTGTTATGAGGATGATAGTTCTGTAGCATAATGAATATGTGAACACTATATGTACAGTATGTATACTTGTATATAATGTTTAGGTCTTAGCTGCAGAGTCAGCTTATCCACCTACTTGTGTTCTACAGTACAGGATGTAGAAGTGTATGCTCAGGACTGCATATTAGTTTATTTATAAAGTTTATTTGTTGTCAATAAAATACATTGGCAAATTTAAATGTACTGTTTCATTTCTTCCCTTCAATGCAATTTATTGAAACAATAAAATCTCAAAATCACAATAGTATAATTAATTAAATTAGAAGAAGAGACATTAGTTGTATTAACAAATGACTTTAAGTAGCAATGACTTACATTTTTTTTGTCATTTGTTACATATGTTTATGTTTATTTAACTTAAAATAATAATTTCATATAACTTAAGTTTTTGACTAAAGACTACAAATATTAGCTTAGTTATGTCTACTCGTGCAATGAAGGTTCTAAGTTGATTCAACTTGACCTGTTTAGTTTGACATTATGTCAAAACTTAACTGGTTTAGTGCAACCGGTTTCCATGCAAATTTCTAGTAAACTCAACTTATTCGGGTTAAGAGTGTAGCTGTGAGTGGCCGGCTCAGCCGTCGCCATGTTGAGAGCCATGCAGAGGCAATAGATATGCTTCCAATTTCACATTTAGGACCTTTAAAGTTTAGCAGCTAAAGCCAGTTTTATAAAACAAATAATGTCAGATATGGATCATAGATAAATAAATAAAAACTTAGCAGAGGAGCTAAACAATGTGTCCTTTTTAAATACATCCATGACAGCAGCTGTTGCAGTTGTACTGATGGTTTGCTGGATGCTGGTCGTCTCTGGTGGCTCTGATTAATCAAAAAGAATAATGATAAATCACCTCCTGTTCTTAAGGCTGATGCAAAACACAACTACATGCTCAATATATTCCTTTAAACGTGACATTTTGCACAATGAGCTTTTGCTTGTGTTTTTTTTCAGAATAGATTCAAATTATTTTTTTAAATCAGCTTTTGTAGGAACATTTATATAAAGTCAAGTCATTAAATTCCAGATAAACAAACCAGCAGTCAGGACGGTGAGTCTGGCCTGCAGCTGTCCGTTGCACAGGTACTCTCCAGCGTCCTCCGGCTGCAGGTCCCGTTCCTGAACCGGGTCAGGACGGTCTCCCACCTCCCTCCCTCCCTCCGCTGAGACCACCTCTTTTTGGGTTTGGAGGAGCCGCTGCAGGGGAGCAGCAGCGTCCGGCCTGCAGACACTATGAAGTCACGGCCTGAGGGGGCACAGACACAGAGGAATTATGGGTATTCGTCATTGTTATTTACTCTCGTAAATTTCCGACTTTATAATCTCACAAATTTGAGAATTTCTTTTTGTAAATTTACGATTTTATAATCTCGCAGATTTGTGAGTTTTGTTCTTGTAAATTTACGATTTTATAATCTTGCAAATTTTTTTTACTTTTTTCTCGTAAATTTCCGACTTTATAATCTCGCAAATTTGAGAATTTCTTTTTGTAAATTTATGACTTTATAATCTCCCAAATTTGTGAGTTTTATTCTTGTAAATTTGCGACTTCATTTTACAAATTTATGGTTTTTATATTTTTAATTTGCAACTTTATAATCTTGCAAATTTTGAAAAACCACACCTCTAGATGTCACTAAATCCTACACAATGTACCTTTAAAGATGTTAAAGGCATAAAATACTCACAAACTAGCTGAGCTCAAAGCTTCATAATCCGTCCAACGGTTTAAAGACACACTTCTAAATATGTCCCCTCATTCCCATAATGCACCACTCCTAGCTACGCCTCCAGCGTATACCTTTTAGCACCTGCAGCTCGGCCACCAGCTGCTGGTTGCAGCGAAACTTCCCGTCGTCAGAGTCGTCAAGCCGCAGGAGGCAGAGGCCGCCGCCAGAGGCCGCCGCCAGAGGCCGCCGCCAGACAGCAGGCGGTAGCGTTGGCGGTCCGCGTTGGTCTCGTAGCTGCCCTGTCGGGTCACCGGGACCTCCCGGTCCCGATGAGTCCAGACCACATCAGAGCTGTCTGGGCCACCACATTGCAGGCAGACGCCATGATTCTCCGGGACTGAGTACCGGATCACTGCTGAAGGACAGAAACAGATCTGAACCTACTTTAGACCTTATCTCATTCTATTTCGGTACTTTCCCTGCAGTGCAATATTTCATAATAACATTTTCAAACACACGACTTCATGTCTTTATGACGGCACCGTGTCATCAAACGGAAATATTCTGTCCTCCATATTTCCCAGCTGCTTTTTTGGATGTGGCGCTGCGTCACTCACATCCAGCTGATGGTCAGTTTTTAGCCTGTTTCCTGTTTTATCTCATGGAAACAGGCTCCAGCCAGTCGGCCTTAAATATAACAACGAAGGAAACAAACTGAAATTACAATAACTGACAGTGTGACTGCTCTTCATGAGAAAAAATAACATTTATAATGTGCAGAATTGTTTTAATTAAAGAATTGAAAGCTATAATTACAATAAAACTGTATGGGGAAAAGATGTAAGGGCTAATACTTGTTAAAAATAAATAACTTAATAATAATAATAACAATGATAATCATAAAAATATATATTTTTAATATATAATATATATTTTTTAAATATATATAAACTTTGTTTATATATAAACATGTCACAAGTCACAGAAAATATTGTCATAAAAATGTTGTTGATTTTCATGAATTACTTTTAGTTGAAGATTCTGTATGTTTATGAATTTAAAGCAGTTCAAGAAAAAGCCTAGACTGTTTTTTATTTATTTATGTTAAATTTTATATCACAATCAAACAGTATTTTGCGTATACAGTGTACATGTAGTATCTTCATTCCGCTGAGTCAAACAACTTTCAGTTTAAAAAATAAACATTTATTTTGAAGTATTTAATGTCTCAAACTGTGACATTTAAGATGTCTTTTATTTAGACATGAAGACATGTGATATATTTTACACACCAACACAGAAAACAATTCAATAATACAGTAATATAATATAATAAAATAACCATTTTTAAAGATTGAGAATAGATGATATTGTGCAAATACTTTTGCACATGTAACAAGAATTAAAAGTGAATACAGTTCATATTAAAATGTTAATATATGAATGTGAAAGCCACCTGTACCTGTGGAGTTTCCACTGCAGTGGATCAGAGCTGTGTGCAGGAACCAAACGTGACAGAAGATCATGAAACTGAACATCTTCAGATGTAAAGCATCAAACTGCTGCTGCTGATCCAGGTCTGAAGCTTCAGTCTGTCAGAGACACTTTTCCACTTGTTCTTCTTCCTCTTTCCTGTTTCAAAGACCTCGTCATCGTCCCGGAAAAATGGATGTTTGTATTCACAGCATTTAGCTGCTGTCTTCAATAAGGACTGTAAAATCAATGAAACTGAAGAAGCAATATGTCACCTACAGGTACATCTAATTTAGAATAAAATAGAATAGAATAGAATAGAAAGCTTTATTGTCATCGTATTAAATACGAGATTCACAGTTGCCACTCCTGGTCAGTGCTTTAAAACAAATACTTGACAAGACTAAACGAGGCAGGTAAAACATATAACGGGTAAAATACACACACAGCTATAAAGCAAATAAAACAGGAATAAAACAGGTAAAGTAGATGTAATGTAAACAGAATTAATTGCCCTTGAAAAATAGGTAGAGATGATGTAATAAAAAACATTTCTGAAAACATTTAAAGAATTCTGAATTTAAAGGTGCAGCGTGTCGGATTTGGCGGCATCAAGTGGTAAGGTTACAGATTGCAACCAACTGAAAGTTCTCCCGTGTGTTGAGCATAGACCGTATATACTGTGAGACCCATCACCCACTGATTGGTATACTACGGTTTAGAAGCCGTGACTTCAGTCGTCAACATCTTGGTTTTTGGCGGTTGCCTTCTTGGTTTTTGGCCATCGCAATCTTGGTTTTTGGCCGTCGTTTTTGCAACCAGAAGTGAAACGAGCTAAGAGCGACCGAACCCTGAATAAGACATTTTTAGGCAACCAAAATGTTTATAATTACATTTTTTTTAACTGAAAACACACTGTGAAAGGGTTAAAGTTCTAAGACAAAAACACGGACAACTCCCAGACCGGACAATGCCGTGGTAGCGACCTGTCAATCACAAGGTAGCCCCGCCCTAAAGCATCCCCTGCTTTATGGTCTATTTGACTCTAAATGGGACCATAATTTACTAAATGAACATCATGCTGTATTGAAAAAGACTTGAAACTAGCGACTGAGACCATAAACTCATGTTTACAATGTTTACTGAGGTAATAAATCAAGTGAGAAGTAGGCTCATTTTCTCATAGACTTCTATACAATCAGACTTGTTTTAGCAACCAGAGGAGTCGCCCCCTGCTGGCTGTTAGAGAGAATGCAAGTTTAAGGCACTTCAGCGTTGGCTTCACTTTTCAGACACGGAGGTTGCCCACTGGTTTCTGCAGTAAAGAATAGGAATCGTCAGTGAGCTATGATGAACCTGTAGATTGAGAAAAACACAAAACATAGAATTTTTTTCAGTTTCATTCTCATTCAGCATTTTGATAAAGTAGGATTTTGTTTCTCTTATCTTCAATTTTAAATGTAATCCATTTTACGTATCTCAGGTTATAATAACCAGTAAACCTACAGTGCATATGTATTAACCAACCTGATTTCTTTATAGCAGACCTTTGCTATGTATAACAGACCGTTGCTATGCATAACAGACCGTTGCTATGTATAACAGATTGTTGTTATGTATAACAGACCGTTGCTATGTATAACAGGCAGCTGCAATGTATAACAGGCAGTTGCTATGTATAACAGACCATTGCTATGTATAACAGACCGTTGCTATGTATAACAAACCGTTGCTATGTATAACAGACCGTTGTTATGTATAACAGACCGTTGCTATGGGCGCAGTTCTGATGTTGGACTCTGGTTAACAATTTACAAATTATTGGTTACTTCAGTAAGTAGCCGTGTAATAAGCGGGATAATGTACAGACCCCGTCGGCGTTTACTCCACAACAATGACCGGCTTGCTGTACATTATCCTTTACCTATTACACACTTTGGCGTAATATCGGGTTGACGACAATTCCGCGTGCCATGATAACGCATTTTTTTGCTTTTCGCGTGTAATTTCACGCCGCGTTGTTACTGTGAAACTCTATGTTATTCAACAAAACTTTGGAAACGGCCGCAGTTAGGTTTAGGAAAAACATCACGGTTGGGCTTAAAATATGTACGTAAATAACTTAACCTATGTACGGAAAACACTTCACAAACGTCACTAAAATAACACTTTGGGACACAAACAGCGGTTTCCTGGTTGAAAGTCCTGTGTTTGTTGGATCCATCCACCTCCCCTCCTTCAGTCTCTCTTGCTTGTTACTCTACCTCACTAGCTCTGAGTGTAGTATATTCATGCCGACGCGTTTACATTGCAGTCAATACAGACTACATGGCATGAAATGACACGCCAAAAGCAAGAACGGCGTTCTTATTGCACGCAAAATGACTTACAAATTACCGTGCCATTCATACGCCATTTTGGTGCGACCGGCTGGTATTTACAGAGTTCACATTTAATATCATGCAGACCAAAATGAGGAGCGAATAGTTAAAGTTACCTTTATCGTTTCCACCAATAAAAGTGCTGCCAACAAAGGAATATGTGGACTCATTGGGTAGAGATGTGTCTGTAAAAAGAAATTAAACATACTGAATATATATACTGTATGGAACCAGAATATTTAGTCAAATGTTGATGAGAGCTCCGTCGTTACCGCTCTTCTTCACCACTGGAAGAAGATCAGGGATGGTGGAGTACGTGGGATCATTATTGTTTGATCCAGCTATTAAAACATTGAAAAACAAGCGTTATTAACCACGTTAAAACAACAGAAGACCGTCCCATTCGTCTGCTTTTCTTAAAGGTAGTTGGGGAAATATGTTTATTTTATTATTATTTCTTTCTTATTATATAATTATTTACCTGGAAAATCTGCCAGGGAGTATATAGCAGTTAGTCCACCTGCTGGTCCACCAAAATAAAACATTTTGATGTCAGTCTCGATCATAATAGAAAAAAGGAAGTGGTCTGTCTTTTTAAAAAAAAAAGAGGAACTCTTCTTAGTTCTCACCATTTGACGGCTGAAACATCGACCCGTCCTGTATCTCATCATAGACGGGGCTAATTTCTCTTCTTCCTGTGGAAAACAGAACGTCATTACATTAGTAATCTGCTGAGTAATCACTGACGAAGTGACGTCACATTGGGCTGTAGTGTAGCGTGACATCGCTGTTGTGTACAGACCATTTTTGTGTCAACGTCATGATTACATCACGGTGTTAACTGGAGGTGAAACAAAGGAAAGACTGGAGGATAAAATGTCATCTTGCTGTGTTGTTGGGTGCCAGAATCCAGATTTCACATTTATACATTTGAGATGACAAACTGTGATTCGAGGCTCTAGCGAGCTACAATATCGGTGAATCGTTTCAGAGAGTAACTACCTCTAATCTACCGGAGCTATCAGAGCTTATCATTATTGTATATCATTTATTTATTTATTGATTATTCATTTGCACATCTTATTTAAAGGTCCCATATTGTGCTCATTTTCAGGTTCATACTTATATTTTGTGTTTCTACTAGAACATGTTTACATGCTTTAATGTTAAAAAAAACCACTTTATTTTCCCCATACTGTCTATACCTGTATTTACCCTCTGTCTGAAACGCTCCGTTTTAGTGCATTTCAACGGAATTGCAACAGAATTGCGTTACCTGGCAACAGTTTGGGTCCATGTTTACTTCCTGTCAGCTGATGTCATTCACATACACTGCAACAGGAAATAAACTGGGACACATTTAGAATGTTTACGTTTAAAACCACGGTATTAGTGGCACGGTATTTATAAAGCACTTAAACCTGCTTTATAATGTAAAAGACATGAAAATCTTCCTTTTTACAATATGGGACCTTTAATATATATTTATTTTCCTCTGATGTGTGTACAGGTCAGGGTTGGTTCACCTCGTCTTTTCAACCTGCGAGTAAAGTAGATGACGACGATGATGACGAGGAGGAGGAGGAAGGAAACAACTATTCCAAACACCAGATGAAGAAGTGGCTTCGCTGGAAGACAAAGTAAGAATGAATAACTAACAACATGTCAGTTACAAATACAGCCGAGTGTTATTATATAAACTACAGTATGTTGATGTGTAATTTTAATTTCAGCATAATTACAGACACTAGATTCTGTAGCTTAGAACTGATGGTTGCATCGTATTTACTGTCGGCTCTGATGTTTGTACATTTTTCTGTCTTGGTTTCTCAGAAGGACTTTGTTTCTTTCCTGTAGTCTTACCTGGGCCTGCCACCGATGTTGTAGTTGCTGTTGTAGTTGTTGGTGTTGGTGTTGTTGTTGTTGTTGTTGTTATTGTAGTTTTTGTAGTAGTTGTTGTTGTTGTTGTTGTTGGTGTCGTGTCTGTGTGGGGCAGAGGAATACAGTATATATTTTACCAGCTCTCTTAGATTGATCAATTAAATTTCATATTAAGAACTGTTTCATCTTATTATTCTTTTTCTTTCTGGGTTTCTTCGTGGTTCTCTGTTTCGTTGTTGAAGTCGTATCTTTACTTGTCAGAGGTGGTGTTGATGATACAGATGTTGCTGCTGCTGCTTGTCTCGTTGTAGGTGTAGCTGTGGTTGTTGCTGTCGATGTTGCTGCTGCTGCTGATGTTTGACTCGTTGTAGGTGTTGAGGTTGAGGTCGTTGTGGGCGGGGTCTTGTTATCTTCAGGGTGAGAAAGATGACGTGATACACGGCACAGAAATGTATTTTACCACAGAAAGTCATGAGGTCATGACTCATTTAGAGATGGGAGAAGGCTGTGTGGTTTTTGTGGTGTTTCATTTAGCAAAAGTGTTCTCACGACATATCAATTAACCTCTAAAGCTGCAGTGGGTAGAAATGGAGCAAGATAATGGATGTATAACAGGATAAAATGATGACATTTTGGACGTAAACTGCAACGTGACTGGTTGGCGGAGGCACACAACCACGAGGCGGTAATTATAGTTTAATCAACAAATTCTCACTCCCAGTGCCCTCGGCATCGGAGACCGACGCACGGGGTACCCCTCTTGCGTTACTTTTGGACGGACTGAGGGCGGTGCGTCACTAATATTGTGTCCATCTCGCTAGAGTTTCGCAAATCAAGGGTTACCATCTAGACACAATCAGGGACGACGTTTCAGTTTCCACTCTTTACATGCATATAGTGCATAGTTTCTAGGTTTACTTAGTTTTTAGGTTTACTTATGCGATGAAACTACTTGGTTAGGTTTAGGAAAAGATTGTGGTTTGGGTTAAAATAGGTATGTTACATAAAATAAGTATGTTTGTTACGTAACTGGCGTTAGTTAAAGGGAACACTACCCAAATTAGGAATTACGATATGTTACTTCCATGGCCTCGTAAAGTTCAATCAATATTTGTGAACATGAGCAACACATTCTCACTCCCAACTCGTCAAATACCGCCGCTTGGTCAGTGCCTTTCGGAATCGGATACCAACGCATGGGGTACCCCTCTAGCGTTACCTTTGGATGGACATATAATATAAACAATATATAAGTATGTTACATGGATAGTGTCCTTACAAAATAAACTTCCGTTTTCACAGGTAGTTAGGTTTAGGCAACACAACCACCTAGTTAGGGAACGGTCGTAGTTGATGTTAACTTCATCGCGACCCTTCATAGCACTCATCGGAGACCGATGCTGAGGGACGCTGACCAAATGGCGGCATTTGACGTGTTAGGAGTGAGAACGTTATGGGCTGGCTGAGCCTTGAGGAAGACAAGTCTGACTTCTTGTGTCTCACCTTTGATCACATTCAGGTAAAAAGCTGGTTTTCCATTACAGTAGTAAAGTCCAGAGTTACCAAGATCCACGCCTGTTACGGTCAACGTCTGGTCAACAACTGAAACATGAAACCCTCTTTGATTTTGTAAGTCACGAAAGCCTGTGCTGCTCCATGTTACAGTATCTGATCCTCCAACATCATGAGGGCATGTCATAGTGACGCTGGTCTTCTCTGTAGCATCAAGTCTGGTTGCTCCTGCACACAACAAACATTCATGTTTTATAAAGCACCAAAAACTTCTAACACATATTCAGGAAGAAGAGTTTTAGGGGGGAGATCTTTCTCATGTGACTCTACATGAACAAGAGGACTTGTTTCTTTTATAGTTTTTATAGTATAGACCCCTTTTCTGTTAGTAAACATGATGACGTATTTTGTGGAGTGGAGGCAGAATAATTCTCTGAACACGTTAGTTAACGTTCCCTAGCAAGTTTTGTTGGCTGAAGAAAATACTAGTTTCTCTCAATATGTACTTTTCTGATCCAGAAATGCAGAAGTACACCAAAAGCTTCTCAGCTACAGTTCCAGGAAGTGAATATGATAATAGTTGGTGTTAAAGGTAAACAAATACAAAATAAAGCAAATTTACATTTTAAAAACACCATTTAATTAATGTGCCGAAGTGTTTCTTTTATCAGAGTTTAAGACAAATTAAACATTTAGAGCTCAGAGGCGTGATTCAGGAACAGGAAGAGGAAACAAAATGCAGAACAACTTGATTAAAGTTTATTAAAGTTACCTGATGGGATCACCGTCAGCTCCACAGCTGGTTCATTATTACACCAGAATCTTCCAGAGTCTGAGATGTTAACTCTGTGAATGTACAGTGACTTATCTGCGAATGAACTGTATCGTCTGCCCGGGTCATTGTGTCTTATGTCTCTGTCACCATCAGCTGTCAGAATGTCAACTATACGTCCATTAATCTCTCTGCTCCACGTCACTTCACCCTCCACAGAGTGAGGACAACGCAGAATCACTGAGGTCTTTTCCTTCACGATTTCATGGATTATTTCTACAAAAGACACACAATTTTCAATAAATAATAAAGTTCACATGTGACTGTCAAATGCAGTGATCGCACATTAAATATATATGATCTTGTTAACAGAGTGCTGCAGGGATGACGTATTTTTGAAGGCCAACCAGGAAGTTAGCAACGCCCTGGTTCCCTCGAGTGTTAAAACGTTAACTCATTTCTAGGTTTTAGGACTCATTCCTGTAGCATTCTATAGAGTCGTGATGTCCCATGAAACAGTTGTGACAATTGTTTAGAGAAAGTTAAGACTGTTTAGAGAAATGAGCCAAAGCGATCGAGGAAAAACTGTGAATAGAGTTCAGTTCAGTGCCGTTGAGTTTCAGGATGTGAGCCAGTTATATTGAGGAGATGATGTAACCAATAAGAAACAGGTGAAGAGTAACTGATTAATATGAAAAGTTCTTACCTGCGGCGACGTTGCAGCCCAGAATAAAGGCCAACAGGCAGCTGAAGATATTCACCCTCATCTTCATACAGACTGAAATGATTCAGTACTCAGAATAACGTCTGACTTCAACTTATATTTAAGATGAGAACAGGAACTGTGTGGTTAGATGAGTGCCTCTCAAACAAAAACACCTCTCTTTGTGGTCGATGAGCACTGATGTGTCTCTTTAGTGTGTGATTTCATGCATCTTTCATCATCAACAAATACTGTGTTGGCACTGGAAAGTATTGTGTGTTTCCACCCACAGTAAAAGTTTAACTGGTCAGTTCGATGTTAATCGAAATGATAGATGTTAAAGGGACTGTTTGTAAGAATCAGAATGTCTTGTTAACAGCGACCCCTGTGGCCGTTAAGTCAATGAAAGTCAGCGTCGGGCTCGCGCTTGTGCTCGCTCTAAATAGATATGAACGAGCATCGCTAAACACAGTGAGGCGACACACGTCAGCTAAAACCACAATATCACTCTATATTTCAGCTGCTTGGCAGTAATGTTAGCTGACCAGACGAAGGTCTCTCGATGAATCAGTGCTGATCCTAGTGTTGGCTTTTCCTGCCTCAGCCTCCCGGTCAGAGGGAGACACCGGAGTTTTGGTCAGAGACGATAACGTTTCTCGCTGCGGAGCTCCGTCACTTCACAACACACGGGAAACCTCTGTTGGTCTGGAGGAGCTGCAGCAGTTATTTCTGCACAAACGTTCACTGTAAATTCACTAGATATTCTCAGAGCTAAACTAACTCTTCTGCAGTGTGGAGTGTGCGTTCATGCACGTGAGAGTGGAACGAGCTGAGTGAAGGCAGGCAGAGGAGCAGAGGAGCAGAGACTCCGGCCCTGGAGACCAAAGATACGGTCTCCAACCGCGTCCTCCGACCGCGTCCTCCGACGCGACTCGCCGCCTCTTGAAACTCACGAGAATCTTTTAAAATAAACGTTGTCGGTCCAAAATAAAGACAGATTCAGCAACTGCACGGCTTATTTCTCGCTTCAAATGTTTTCAGAAACGCATTTTGGTGAACTATTTTCGTGAAATAAGAGAAGAAAGTTTCCAAACGAGCCTCCATACTGTTTCCGGTTTGAAAGCTGGGAGCAGCAGCCAACGGAGGGAAAGCGTTCATCCAATCAGGAGACTAGTGCCTTGTTTCTAGGGACAGCCCACCAAGCGTCCAATGCTGGGAAGCGTCGCGTCCCCTCGCGATAAAAAACGCCCCATGTGGACACGTACCATCACTCACAGTCAGTGCATGGAGTGCCCGTGGCGCGGAGAAGATCGTCCCATCATTCTGCCTTGAATTAAGTAAAGAAAAAAAAAAAACGTCTCTCGGACGGGAGCCGGCTCTTATCGTTCACTTAAAGGGACTGTTTGTAACTTTTTACACGTATAAATCTACGGGGTCGGTTTCCCATGCGCGCTCGCGTTAGGCTATGCTGTTCAGATTCCTGTGGACACGTACCATCAGACTCCAACACAAACTACACGGAAGCACCAAAACCTCAAAGTTATATCTAGTGAAGCCCGTCTGTTAAACAGTGTTGGCCGCGGTCGGAGGACGCGGGGGAGACCGTAGCTTTGGTCTCCAGGACCGGAGTCTCTGCTCCTCTGCCTGCCTTCACTCAGCTCGCTCCACCTCACGTGCATGAACGCACACTCCACACTGCAGAAGAGTTAGTAGCTCTGAGAATATCTAGTGAATGTTCAGTGGACGTTTGTGCAGAAATAACTGCTGCAGCTCCTCCAGACCAACAGAGGTTTCCCGTGTCTTGTGAAGTGACGGAGCTCCGCAGAGAGAAACGTTATCGTCTCCGACCAAAACTCCGCTGTCAGAATGTCAACTATACGTCCATCAATCTCTCTGCTCCACGTCACTACACCCTCCACAGAGGGAGGACAACGCAGAGAGACTGAGGTCTTTTCCTTCACGATTTCATGGATTATTTCTACAAAAGACACACAATTTTCAATAAATAATAAAGTTCACATGTGACTGTCAAATGCAGTGATCGCACATTAAATATATATGATCTTGTTAACAGAGTGCTGCAGGGATGACGTATTTTTGTAGGCCAACCAGGAAGTTAGCGACGTCCTGTTTCCCCGAGTGTTAAAACGTTAACTCATTTCTAGGTTTTAAGACTCATTCCTGTAGCATTCTATAGAGTCGTGATGTCCCATGAAACAGTTGTGGCAATTGTTTAGAGAAAATTAAGACTGTTTAGAGAAATGAGCCAAAGCGATCGAGGAAAAACTGTGAATAGAGTTCAGTTCAGTGCTGTTGAGTTTCAGGATGTGAGCCAGTTATATTGAGAAGATGATGTAACCAATAAGAAACAGGTGAAGAGTAACTGATTAATATGAAAAGTTCTTACCTGCGGCGACGTTACAGCCCAGAATAAAGGCCAACAGGCAGCTGAAGATATTCACCCTCATCTTCATACAGACTGAAATGATTCAGTACTCAGAATAACATCTGACTTCAACTTATATTTAAGATGAGAACAGGAACTGTGTGGTTAGATGAGTGCCTCTCAAACGAAACACCTCTCTTTGTGGTCGATGAGCACTGATGTGTCTCTTTAGTGTGTGATTTCATGCATCTTTCATCATCAACAAATACTGTGTTGGTACTGGAAAGTATTGTGTGTTTCCACCCACAGTAAAAGTTTAACTGGTCAGTTCGATGTTAATCGAAATGATAGATGTTAAAGGGACTGTTTGTAAGAATCACAATTGCTTGTTAACAGCGACACCTGTGGCCGTTAAGTCAATGACAGTCAGCGTCGGGCTCGCGCTTGCTCGCTCTAGATAGACATTAACGAGCATCACTCAAAACAGTGAGGCGACACACGTCAGCTAAAACCACAATATCACTCTATATTTCACCTGCTTGGCAGTAATGTTAGCTGACCAGACGAAGGTCTCTCCATGAATCAGTGCTGATCCTAGTGTTGGCTTTTCCTGCCTTAGCCTCCCGGTCAGAGGGAGACACCGGAGTTTTGGTCAGAGACGATAACATTTCTCGCTGCGGAGCTCCGTCACTTCACAAAACACGGGAAACCTCTGTTGGTCTGGAGGAGCTGCAGCAGTTCTTTCTGCACAAACGTTCACTGTAAATTCACTAGATATTCTCAGAGCTACTAACTCTTCTGCAGTGTGGAGTGTGCGCGCATGAACGTGAAAGTGGAACGAGCTGAGTGAAGGCAGGCAGAGGAGCAGAGGAGCAGAGACTCCGGCCCTGGAGACCAAAGATACGGTCTCCCCCGCGTCCTCCGACTGCGGCCAACACTGTTTAACAGACGGGCTTCACGAGATAGAACTTTGAGGTTTTGGTGCTTCTGTGTAGTTTGTGTTGGAGTCTGAGTCTGAACAGCGTAGCAACACGCGAGCGCGCATGGGACACCGACCCGCAATGATTTATACGTATAAGAAGTTACAAACAGTCCCTCTAAAACGGCTTGCCATAGGTATTCAGTTGGTTGCAATCTGCACTTTGTTGCCACAAAAATCCTACGCACTGCATCTTTAATGGACTAGTTTGGAAAACACACTCATGTGCTTTCTTTTTAACAATAAAATGAGAAAGTGCAATGCATGTTTTTTAGCCTAACTTAGTATAAAGACATCTTGAGAAGTGGAGTTTAATTGATTTAAAAACAAGCTGCAGTGCAGAAAGAAGAAGTCCAGTTTCAGCATGTCCTCATTGGAGTTATGCAACAACTCCCCCTCTACATCTCTACACATTAAGATTCAAAATAATAGTCTCAGCAGCAGGAGTTTACTTTAAGCAAAGCTTTATTTGTGTAAACCAGCTTCTGTTATTTCGAGTATAATCTTTTTTTTGCTCAGATAAACCGTGATTGGCTAGCACGCACGTCAATAAAACGCGGACCCGGAATCCCCGCGATTCTATTGGCTGATTGTGCCTGTCCATCAAAATGCGCTGTTGTGATTGGTCCAAATCACCTTTTAAAACCCCGCCCCCTTTACATCACCCCTCAACGATAGGCTGACAGACACTCCAATCGCACTCTCTGAATGAATCCTCCCCATTGGCTCTTTGTCTTGTCAATCACAACATTCTCTGCTGTGATTGGCTGCTCTGTCACAAGTGGGCGGCAACTTTTCCGGAAAATGCTAGTGATGGGAATTCCGTCTCTTTTTAGTGATCCAGATCATTTGGCTCAGCTCACCAAGAAGAGCCGGCTCTTTCGGCTCCCAAACGGCTCTTCATTTTACTTCACTTCTGCCTTTTTATAATTCAGCCAAATTTAGCTTTAGCTGTTTTGACCTATGATTAGTATGTGTGCACATATATCACTTAAATTATTCAATATAATTATACTAAACCTCATCATTTCCAGAATACCATAATTTGACAAGCTGATTCGTTTCCGACTGTCACTTGTCTTTTCTGCTATTGGCACATTGGCAACGCACTCCTCTCTCTTTCTCTCCTCCTCTCCCTCCTGCTCTGTACCTGTAGACCGTTAGTGCGCCGCGCACCCTCGCCCCTCTCTGCTTGATGATATGATCCTTGTCTGTCATCACCTGATTGGTCGCACGGACGTCATTAACACAACATTTAGTCACAGTCAGTGCATGGAGTGCACGTGGTGCGGAGAAGATCATCCTATCATTCTGCCTTGAATTAATTAGAGAAAGAAAAAAAAAACGGCTCTCGGACGGGAGCCGGCTCTTATGGTGCGTGTCCACAGGCTCCGTGCTTTCCACGCTCCCCATTCATTGTCTATGTAAGCAGCCGCGCATTGCATTCTGGTAGCGTGGCGTTGCGATTCGAGAAACGGAGCGTCACAACGCCCGCTCCTTATTTGCATAAAGTTGAGGGCAAGTCTAATTTATGCAGATCACGGGCGTCCGACGCGACCCCGCCGCCTCTCGTCGAAACTCAACAGAATCTTTTAAACTAAACGTAATCGATCCAATATAAAGACAGATTCATCAACTGCACGGCTTATTTCTCGCCTCAAATGTTTTCAGAAACACATTTCGGTGAACTACTTTCGTGAAATAAGAGAAGAAAGTTTCCAAACGAGCCTCCATGTTGTTTCCGGTTTGAAAGCTGGGAGCAGCAGCCCACGGAGGGAAAGCATTCGTCCAATCAGGTGGGGACAGCTTTGTGTCTAGTGACAGCCCATAGTGATGGCGAGCTGAAGCTTCATGAAGCATTGAAGCTTTCCAGCAAATTGGTTTGGAAAAGGGTTCATTTCTCGAGGCTTCATGTGCACGGAACCACCTGGTGGTCAAAGAGTGTAAAACAGGCAGATATGATCTTAACCATGTGATCTGTGATATACTGTATTTAGAGCCAGTAAAGGCTGTTGGGGAATGACTATAAACAATGAACAAACATATATTACCATGTAATCTATTTATATCTATATAATATTTAAAATAATGTTTATTTTGTAATAAGTATATTATGAGTATATAACATACATGTATAATAAACTGTAATTGTTTTATGAGTAATGCATCTTATGTGTGTAAACCAATCCTTTGGTCAATAATTGTATTGTAGTGTAAAATAATATAATAATGGCAGGAGGGGTAATATTAGTGTTCTGTGTCACTTCTGGAAAGTGGCGTTGGTTCAACCAGTGAAGATCTGAACCACTTCCTGAACCAGTCAGCGGTATGGCCGGGCAGCGAGGCTTCGGACGTCATCAATGACGTGATTGGTCTAAAACGATACAAGCCTCGATACGCGCATCGCGGAAAACTTCCTGGATTACTCGACACGTGCTTACACAGCATGTAAGATCACTAACAGCCCACCAAGCGTCCAATGTTGCGATAAAAAACGCCCCTGTGGACACGTACCATTATCGGTCACTTAAAAGAGTCGGCTCTTTGAACCGGCTCGTTCGCGACCAACACATCAGTAGTAAACGCGTTTCCTTGTCTGTCATATGTGAAGCTAAAAGGGGAGAAGCGAAAGATCGTTTATGGAGATGCAATCTGACTACATATATCACTATTGAAACGGAGGAAATACCGCTTTAATCTGAGCTGTAAATGCTCTAATATCACCATAACCCGGGTAGCTTAATGCTAAATCAGCCGCCATCTTGTGGTCGTTTGTTTAGTTAGCCGTTAGCCGTTAGTAGCCGTTAGCCGTTGCTATCTCTCTCCACAACACACTCCGCCTTTAGTGGCGATGAGTACGGACTTACTGTCGGATCTGGACAGTCGTTTCTTCGCTGATAACCTCCTGACGAGCGAAGACTGGGGTGAGTTCACATTTAAAGCCTTTATAATGTTTATAATGTTAAATAAACACGTCTTTAAGCTGCTAACGGCTGCTAACGGCTACTAACGGCTGTGTGGATGCTCCTCCGCCCAGCAGCCGTTAAAACCGTTAAAACCGTTTAACCTCCAACTGCTGCTGTTAAATCTCCTTTTTGCTGTTTTATGTGTTAATATAAGGTGTTAATGATGCAGGTTACACGTGGTTGCAGTGTGTAAGCATGTGTGTTGTACTTCCTCAGTCAGCAGACCCGGATATGTCAGGTTATTTATCAGTAATAACATGGTGGGTGGGTGGACGTGTGATTATTACACATTATCAGCTTCTCCTCCTCCTTCTACTTTATAAAACCTACATTGTATTGTCTTTTGATGACATGTTTCTTGTTGAAACTCTGTTATAACACAAGCAGTGGAATATGACGTCCAAGTGGTGTTATTATGGGATGAATAGTAGGATTAAATGCATTTGAATGCAGTTACTATCTGTTTTAATAGGAACCTACCAGGTGTTCTATTTATTAAAGGCACTTGCATTGTACAGAGTAACGTTACAGGTATAGAGACAATGAAATGCACTTTATTATCTAACCAGAAGTGCACAAAGCAGTAAAGTGCAGAGCAATATATATAATATAATATATAATGCACAGTATGAATACACCTTATGAACTGTATGAGCAGTATTAACAGTGTATGAAAACACTATTATACAGTATGAACATAGTGGGCAGTGCAGGTATAGTATAACATATATAGAGATATTATATACAGAATAAACAGCTGGAGGTATTAAATAAATATTAGTTATATATATATATATATATTTATTTCATACTTACTACTACATACTTTCATACTTTATTTTATTTATATATATATATATATATATATATATATATATATAAATAATATAAATATGGATATTTACAGGGGTTTCGCAATATACCAGTACTGGCGATAACTGTGATATTTTAAAATGAAATAGTGATATCATGTTAATAATACACATATTATAATATTGTGTAAATAATCCAGAGCCTCTTCAATAGTTATATACGTACTGTTATGGTTACAGACTCTCTCTGCCTCCCTACACTTGTGTTTTGAGTGTAATTAATTTGCCCCAAAAAAAGAGACAAAAGGCACAATAAACAAGGTTAAATATGAATTTGACTGATCACATTTTATTTTATTTTATTTTTAATTGATAGGGACGATGCAATTTAACTTAATTCCAATACAGAGCATGAAACTGACGTGATGCACAGAGAGCATATAGCTAACTTACAACTCTTGTCCTTAGTTGGGCTTCTGCACGTTTTTTAATTGCTGACATCTAATCGATTAATTGTTGCAGCTCTATTTACAACGAAGGAAAACACTGAGGATAATTAGAAAAGTCAATTTAAAAAAAAACAAAGTTGCACTGTTTATTTCAAACAGATCCTTTAAAGAGAAACACTGGTTTATATTTTCATTATTATCAACAGATTCTATGATGGTATAAATTTATTTTAACAAATATTATCAGAGTAGCAGCAGCTTGTTCTGTCATGCCATAAAACTCCACTATTTTCAATATTTTATAAACAAACTCAAAGAGCTTTTAACGGATACATTACCTTTTTTACAATTAATATTGGATTTAATGCCTGCAACCTCTGAGATTGTTCTTGCTATCATCTGTTTTACATCATTACAAATTGAATACTGTGATTATTCATCTTTGTTTGGTAAAACTAAAAATCTGATTATTTTTTTATATTTATAGATAGATGTTTTGAGGACAGAAAAACAACAATCATAGATAATTAAATCCATGAAATATTTCCCTGATATTGTGTGGGAGCCGACAGACAGCACATTTAACCTTCCAGTGTTCTGAAATGTGAAGATATTCTCTCGTTCAGAGCAAATATTGATATGTGATACACCTGCGATTCACACCTGCTCTGTTTGACAGGATGTGGGCTCAATAAACGGCCTCGCTGTTTGTTTCAGTTTCAAAGTCCAGAGTTGTGCTGTCACCTCTGGCATCGTGAAATCAGGCAAAGCATCATGGGAGAAATGATGGCAGACGGGGTCATAGTAAAAAAACGGTCTGTTGGTTTCCTGGATATGAAGCGTATAAAGAAGTTCACATCATCAACAACTACCTGAGTGTTTATAAACAGCTTTAAATACTTCTATTTATTGATGTGACGTTATGATGACATGTAATATGATTTAAAGTATTATACTTATCAATTTACCCTGGTTGAACTTTTGAGTTCAACTTTTGAGTTCAACCAGGGTTGAGCCTCTCTGTCTGTCTGTCTCTCTGTCTGTCTGTCTCTCTGTCTGTCTCTCTGTCTGTCTCTCTGTCTGTCTGTCTCTCTGTCTGTCTCTCTGTCTGTCTCTCTGTCTGTCTGTCTCTCTGTCTGTCTGTCTCTCTGTCTGTCTCTCTGTCTGTCTGTCTGTCTCTTTGTATTTTTGTTCTGGCTGGAGGCAAACTGTGGTTTTGTTTGTCATGTCCGATCTTATAGGCCGTTTGTTGTTAAATGGAACCATGTCAGATTTTATGTTATTTATTTTTTTTACTCTAAAATCACTAGCTGTCCCTGTGAAGTTGATTGCCAGAGCCTTAGCGTTATTGTTGTTGATAGTAGGGCTGCAACTAAAGATTATATTCTTTATCGACTGATCGTTTAGTCTATAAAATGTCAGAAAAGATTAAAAAAATGCCCACCACTATTTACAGCGTGATAAGAACTACCTAAAACGACAGAAACCATCTTTGGTAGAAATGTATTTGACGTACTTTAGTTTGGCCACATCCACTAACGTGGAGGGGACAGGATTTATGAGCTATACTGCACCGGGGGGCCATCCAGATGTTTGGGCTTCACTTTTGGGGGAGCTGTCATGTTGTCCATCTTTATTTACAGTCTATGGTCAAAACCATAAAATATTCAGTTTACAATAAAATATGATAAAGAAAAACAACAAATCCATGAAATTTGAGAAGCTGGTTTTGCTGCATAAATGAGCTGAAACCATTAATTGATTATCCAAAAAGTTGCAAGTGATTTTTCTGTTGATCGAACTGATCGCCTTAGTTTTAAGTTGATGGGAACAATAGAGCTGATACTACTGTTTTTGTTAAAATAGTCAATTAATTATTCACTTTATAAAAATATAATGTGCACAAATGCCTGTTAAGAGTCGTAAAGTCACCTTAAGAAGTTTAGATCAGGTTTATCTGTTGAACTTCAAGGGTTTTTGAGTACCTACTAAAATGTGTTGGTACAATTAATCAAGAATAGAAAATGTGAGTCATTCGCATATTTGTAGATGACTTTATGAGTGTTGATGGAACAGCTGCAGAGCCTGGCAATGATCGATCCAAACTCCATTCAGAAAACAAGCATTTTAAAAGTTGTTTGCTTGTCGTCTTGCAGACAGACCTGACAAAGCATGAATTCAGACTTTTAACAAATCCACATCATTATGTAATTCTTTTGGCATCATTTCGATCTGTTTATTGCAATTAAATCACAGCACAATCTGTTTATTTTGGGTTCATACCGCAGTAGTGATGTGTGGCTTGTTTTTGTACAACATGTACAAAGCAGCAACAGTGGTTATTTCTTCCATGGTTGGAGAGAAAAGTTGTTGGTATCTATGGAGACAAGCTCCTTCTCCTCTCTGGTGTGTCTAGTGCGAATAAACACAAATGAAAACGGCGGTCCAACTCGTCCGAGTAAAGCGAGGCGTAAATTCGCTTTGCTCTTGGTGTGAACATAACATGACCTCCAAATCTGCCACTGATGGCGCTTAAATCTGACAGCATTTTTGGGGTCTTTTCACTTCTAGTGGTTACATAATAATATGTTGGATAATACGACCTCTCTCTGATATCTTTTGTGCTGTCGTGACTCTCTGATTTCAGTTTTTAAATCCTGTGTCTCTCCTCAGATGCCTGCCTGTACCAGTGTGAGAGCATGGAGGAGGGAGAGGACGCAGACTTCAGCGTGGGGTTGAAATACGAACCATCGGTACGGAGACAAAAAACAAAAGCTCTGGTGAAAGAGTGAAACTGATGCCCAGCCTCGCATACCAATGCTCCTTCACATTCACACTGTTCACACTTTTGATGAGCTACAGCTACAACGACTGTTTGTTTCTTTACAAAAAGAAAGGCAGAATTCACATTATCCTCATAACATTATCTTCCTCTCTGTTCATCTTCTGGTTTTAATAATATGTTTTATTCCTTTAAAGGCCTTTGCACTAGTTTAGGCTTTAGTTCATTTTCTCGTATCAGCAGCTGCGTTTGGACAATGGACGCTACAATTATCCACTGAAAGTGAAAGTTTCTGCTCCGCACGGAGTCTCAGCTCAGAACACACACACACACACACACACACACACACACACACTAATCCAACACTTGTTTGGTCTAATTTTCCACCTGACTTTCTCTCTCTGTTTTTCCTCCCTCCATTCTCTCCCTCCTCCTCTTCCTCTGCCAACCTCTCGCAGTTTGACAATGACCTCGTGCTCACCCTCGATCCTGACAACCCCACGTCGCCATGGCGACACCTTGACGACAACCTTCTCACAGGTACAGATCAGCCAACCGTGGCCGCTCACAGGAAACCTTAAACCAGCTGCGGTCAGCGTTTTGCTTTCCACGCTTCAAACGTCTCTGAAACACGAGACACTTCGTCCTCGCTGCTGCTACGGCGGCCGGTCAATCCCGCTTTAATGAGAAATACTCCAGTAATGTATATTATAAATATATTTGTGTTCCTAGATAGATCAGGTTTAATACAGTTTTCTTATTGTCAACAAATCCCATGAAAAGACCGAAACCATTAATGTGTTAGTAGTCCGTCTCTCAATACTGTCTGACTTCCTGTCTGTGGCTCTCAGCTCCAAGCTCATTGGTTCCTACTGAAGATTTAAATCTTAAAAACACAGATATAGTTTTATGTTTAAAGAGTCTCTGTAATTTCCTAAAACGGCTGCTCACTGTAGTTTTTATCAAACAAACAGGAAGTTAACTTATTTGTTTTCTTTCTTTCTTTCTTTTACTTTTATTTACTTATTCTAAAAAAATTAAACAGGAGTAAATGGTGCATTAGTTAGAATCCAATGGATTCATTAGGTTTTCTAGTTTCATATAATACCAGTATCTTCACTCTAGCTTTAAAAACTGAGCCGCTACAACCTAAAAATCACAAGTTTAGGTAATCCGTAATTGTCGCGTTAACTATGACAACACTAGTCTGAACCTCAGCGGTCTTTGTCTTGATGTTTCTCTCTGTGTTTTGTCTCTGAAGGGGAAGCTCCTGTGATAAAAAGTGAAATGACCATCACTAAGCCGCTACCAGTAGAAATGTGTAAGTTCTCCAGTTTCTCTTCCAAATCAAACTCATCTGTTGAACAAAAACAAACATGCTTACATCCTCTGTGTGTTTCACTGGTTTAATTGTCTGTTTGTGTGTCCAGTGTTCCAGGTGAAAGCAGAGCCTCCTTCTCCTGCATCCTCACTCGGGTCCGACTGCTCTTCATTCTCACCTGAGCCTCAGGTGTGTGTTCAAGAATGACTTTTAAACAGTTTTACAGGTGAATGGAGGTTTATTTCTCTCTTGTGGTTCATGATATCTGACTGCGTCTTCTCTCCCCGTCCAGATCACCGTTAAAGGGGAAAACCCTCCGACTCCTCCGTACATGTACGGAGACGTGCTGTCTCCTCCGCTGGGCGCCATGGAGGTCACCGTGGCAACATCAGCCATACCCCGACCACAGACGCAACTACAGACGCCGTTAACGACACAGATCCCAGCGGTCATCGGTGGAATACAGACGCAGGCTGCAGGTAGAGACATCAACGTGTTGTGTTATCTGTCTGAATGTTGCTTCAGTTCATCAGCAGAGAGAACAGCAACACTTTAACCTTCGTGTCTCACTAAATGAGTTGCTCTGATGTTTTAGATCAGTGGTTCTCAACTGACCCCCCCCAGTTTTGTTTAATTTTATTTAGTTTGAACAGCTAGGCACCTAGGTGTTGTCTAATGTGCTCCAGGCACTGGATTTTTGATGCGTTCGACGACTTTTTCTCTCCCCCTGACCCGCCGGAAATCCCCCGTCAGAGCACACTTTGACTCTCACAAACATTCTCAATAAAATCTATTCCGAGTCAAATGATATCACTGGTACAGGCGATATAATGTTAAACCATTCCCCAGTCTAAAATATGTTTATTTGTTTCTCCACAATAATCTGGCGACCTCCATAAACGATCTTGCGACCCCCCTTTGGGGTCCTGACCCACAGGTTGAGAACCACTGTTCCCTCGAGAACAAAAATATCTGCATCAAAAAACTGCTATAAAATGAAATATTGATATTATTTTCTACTTTCACTGAGTTAAATCTTTTAACCAACATCAGTCCCGATCACAACTACCAAATATTCATTCATTTTAACCCTTTAAATACCAGTCTGTTTACATGAGGCCTCTGTTGTTTTCACTCCCATGTTGATAAGAGTATAAATACTTGACAAATCTCCCTTTAAGATACATTTTGAACAGTTAAAAAATGTGCGATTAATTTGCAATTAATTGTGATTAAATGTTTTAATCGATTCACAGCCCCCGTTTTTAGACTGATGGTATATTTATGTAGCGTGTTTGTTTGTGGAACTGAGAGAGAACAAATGGAGAGATCATTTAATAGGATAGGTAATAAAACGGGGCCTCAGGCTGTTGTTGGTTTCTTGTTCAGGCTGTTTGATTGTACCGGAGTCAAGCCGTCTGGGCTGAAGGGAAAGCTCTCGATTTACCAGTTAGTCTAGTCTTCACCTGTGGAGGTAT
Source organism: Sebastes fasciatus (assembly GCF_043250625.1). Taxonomy (NCBI): domain Eukaryota; kingdom Metazoa; phylum Chordata; class Actinopteri; order Perciformes; family Sebastidae; genus Sebastes; species Sebastes fasciatus. The sequence continues at coordinate 28,579,349 of NC_133811.1, forward strand.
TCTGTGTCGAGCCCTCAGGGCAGACCCGCAAATAATTTGAGTGGGAACTTGTATTTGCATACTGAGGTTTGAGTCGTGTGTGTTGTTGACAGCTGGAGTATTTGAAAGAGCTGCGGTGTTTCTACAGTTAAAGTGACTCCGTCTAAAATAAAATGTTTGAACTGTAAACTGACATTTGTTTCCTGTCACCTGAAGTTCTGCCGGGTTCGGCCACATTAAAGGCCAACACCATCCTGAGCACCAAACCTCCCATCCAGCCCAGACCAGTGTGTGTCACCACCCTCCCCGTCACCCAGACCCCCGCACCGCCCAAGACCCTCATCCTGCAGGGCCTCCCCTCCATGGACCAGAACAGACCCGGTAAAGACCTGCTTGTGTTTCATCACCCAATAGGAAAACACTGATTTTAGATTGGTTCTGATGATCCGTCTCTCTCTCTCTCTCTCGCTTTCCACCTCCAGTCGTCTTGTCTCAGTCCGTCTGTCTCGGTTCGGCTCCGGCCATCGTCAAAATGGAGCCCGTCTCTCCCAGCATCCCCCAGCACTGCTCCAGCCCCACGGCTCTGCCCACCAGCAAACCCATCGTCCCGGCGACGACGGCGTTACCCGGCAACAACTCCAACGACATCGATGTGAGTAGGCCGGATGTTCCAACTCGCACCGATCCTCAAATCACAACCAGAAATCTGCAAGTTGATGGTTATCAGGTCAGACAACATAAACATTTGTTTTATTGAAGAGTATGTACCATCAGATAATAGAGGTGGGGGAAAAAATCTATATATGTATGCCAGAATCAATATACTTGATTAATTTGAGTCTATGTGGAGGTAGAAGGAAGTTACCGCTTTTATTGTTGTAGTGATGTAGTAACGTGACGTCATATCCATTCCGTATCTGTCAACCAAAACAAACCATTGAAAGTATAAAACGTTGGAGGGTCAGCGTGGATACGACCTGCACCCTCACATGTTAAATCCAGCGTGGTAAACACTACACATCCAGTAAAGGATGGAAACACTTTGGGTTTCACACATTGACAGGAAAAGCAGAGCTAGACATCACAGCTAAAGCTGCATGCTAACTCTGTCAGGGACAGGAAACTTTATCGTATCACGGTAACGTAGCCGGCCGTCACTCTCATCTCCGTGGTCAAATGGGCCGACGCTACAACTGTAGAGCACCCATACACTGACATTTGTGTTCTCTGCATTGAAACGGCCCCGATGGAGCTGACCATAGAGGGATAAAGAGAACGGAGCTGACGGGAGAGCTAGAGACCACCTTGGAGAAGTTAGAGGAAGTAGACACGTGTGAATACGTCCGGTTTTCAAAATAAGGTGTTAACAAAGGGAACTGTATAAACAAAATACATCTATGGAAATAAGATTGATGGATTATATTCACCAGAAGTATAAAACATTACATGTCCCTTATGAATTAAAAAGAAAATACCACTAATCTGTGAGGGAAATGTCTTTATTCTTTGACTTTTGGGTTGACTGATATATTTGACTTCTCTGACTACATACATGCTGAAAATCAAAAAAAATGTCTGTATTAATTTAGAGATTTTCCAAAGTAAAAGTCCCTAGAAGTCTATGACTCAACTTTTCCCCATGATGGTCTAGTGTTAAAAAAGTTAACAAAAATCTGAATAAATCGTAATATCGAATCGCAATACTTATAAATCTTAATACATATTAAATCTGCACCCAAGTATGGTGATAGTATAGAATCAGGAGATAGGTGTATCGTCCCGGCCCTATCAGATCACTGATGTGTTTGATTTTTCTAGTTGAATATATGAGAGTTGTGTTATTTAGTCAGAAACACAGCAGTGTGTTCAGTTTAGCAGGTTTGGTAACGTGAGACTGAAGCTCTGTGTTTCACCTCCTTATATAAGATGTGATATATGAACACTCAGCCTCCCTCAGGGAGCTGGATTATATCACTCACCTGTTGAACCTTTTGTTTTCTCCATTTGTGTTGATGCTTTTTCTCTCCTCCTCCTGTCTTCTTATCTTCTGTTTCAACCTCCTCCTCCTCCTCCTTTCTTTCTCTTCATCATTGCATGTTCACTCCACCCAACCTCCTCCTCATCCAATGTCCCCCTCTTCCCTCCTCTGGGCTAATTCCATCCCTTTTTCCTTCTCCCCTTTTCTCTACTCCATCTTCTTCCTCCTCCTCCTCCAGATGAAGGTGCTGAAGCGGCAGCAGAGGATGATAAAGAACCGGGAGTCGGCCTGCCAGTCGAGGAAGAAGAAGAAGGAGTACCTGCAGAACCTGGAGGGTCAGCTCAGGGAGGCCCAGCAGGAGAACGAACGCCTCCGCCGGGAGAACCAGGCACTGAGGGAGAGACTTGCAGGGAAAGAGGTGAGGGAGAGGAGGGAGGATGGGACTCTTCATCTACTCCATCACCTGCGTCTCCTTCTTTAGGAGCCGTTCACATGTTGCGTCTAAAAACAACTGGAAAATGCTGCTTTTATCGTTTTATCCAAGGTGCTTGGGAGGTTGCGCTCCCGTCGCGCCTGCCGTTACTAAGCAACCAAAACCTGCATGCAGTGATGACAAGGATGAAGTTGCGGTAATTTAGCCATAAGCCTCACAGACTAAACTAAACAAAGTCAAAACACAGATAAATGGATAGTCCGTGGGACAGATCATAAAGCTCTGGGTAGTCCTGCACTCAAATGAATGTGGTTGTTCTTCATCACATGACCTGCGGTGCGCGCTGCAACGTTCCAAAAGTGTAACTATTTTTATCTTGCGGTTTTAGTTCAGCTGCTGCTCAGTAAACAACAGCAACAGGTTGAACCGGAGGAAATAACCGTTGAGGAACAGAGCGAGGAGAAAGACATACTGAACTGCAGAACACAAAAACATCTGAAGAGAGAAACCTGTTGAACCTGATGATGGAATCAGTGAAATGAAGATGACAATATGTTGTTAAGCAATGCTTCAATTTCCCTTGTGTGTTTTTTCAGGGCAGCGACTCGGCGAGCAACAAGAGAGCCGTGTGTGTCATGGCCGTCCTGCTGTTCATGACCTTCAGCTTCGGACCCGTCAGGTATCCGGCACACTTTTTTGATTAAAACATCTACTTTTTACTTTTTTTTTTTTATATATTTATCTTATTTGTTTCTTAAATGTTCTCTGTTCTCTAAAGTCTTTCTGTGACTACTGTTTTGAATATGCATTATAAATAAAGTTTTCCATAAAGTGAAATGTTCCTGAAGAATCTAAATTTAGGGACAAAAATGTTATTTAGGATCTCCTGAAAATCTCTAGGCTATGATGAGACTCTCATTTTCAAAAAAAAACTGCACGATGCCACAATGATTCAAAATCGAATCATCAGTCCCGCAATTTGACTTTCTTAATCTACAAATTCAAGAAAGAAGGTTTATATTAGCTTGACTTCTCCTTTCCTGCAGCATCACAGACAGGAAGCTGTCGGGCCTACAGGACGGCGTGATGTCGTATACGGGACGGCGGCTGCTGGAGATCGAACAACAACAACAACAACAACAACAGCAGGAAGCAGCTGCTCCGCCTCCGAGCAGAATGGAGGACAAGACGGAGACGGAGGAGGATGGAGTAGACGACGCTGCAGAGTCCTATCAGTTCAGGTGAGAAGAGTGATGACGTTCAGTTCATCAACTCAACCTGTCTCAGCGTCTAATTCAAGAAAAACTTGACACATTAATTAATTTCACATCATGTTTGATAATATAATCCTCAAAATATTCACTTTCCCACGCAGAAACTCTTTCTATAAACATGTTTATCAGTTAGATATTTGTCAGCTGTAGCTTAAATCAACTACTGAAGGCTCTTGGTTCAGAAGTTTATAACTTTTAAATCACTGATCTGATATATGAATGAAAGTTTAACTGGAGAATATGACTCCTGAAAGTGATGCAACGTGATGCAACGTGATCCCCTAGAGAGAAGATGTCTCACTCTGTTGGTGTTGTGGGGACGACAAAAAGTGCTGGTTTGCTGCTGCTGTTTGCTAATAAGAAAGAGAAGAGAAATAACAGATTTCTTGGATCATTAAATCTGTGTATTTACTCAGAGTCACTCTGCACCCACGTTTTCTCATTCACGCACTTTAACTTTCAGTCTCATGTGCAGTGAAATGATGCAGGTACAGTATTAGGCTGACAAAGCACAATAGAATAAAGACGGGATCTGATTTTGATCAGCTTTATTTTATCCGATTCCAGCCCTTTAAAATATGACATGTCTTGTCTATAAAGGTTTGGAGTTCAGAACAAAGTGGTCACTCTTAAATGTGCTCTCATCACTTTAATATGAACTGAAGGAACCAGAAGATGCTGTCAGCTCAGCTCAGAACTCAGTGAATGATCTATGAACATCAGATGAAATCAGGTGGAAAACCTCTCAGATGTTCTCTGTGTGTTGGTAGATAAAAACATGTTTTACTGCTCCGACTAATGACAGCAGACAGATTCACTTCACACTCTGATAATCATCTTGTCTCTCTTTAACCGTTAGAAAGAAATGCAGAAAAACATGTTTTCAGCATCTAACAGAAGAACTGGTTCTTTAACTGAAAGAATTGTTTGCTTCACAAGCTGATGTGTACATTAACGAAATTGATTACACTGCTGTGTTGAATCTCGATTCTGATTGGTCAATCACAGCGTTCTGCGGTCTGTAATTTCTGTATAACAGACCGTTGCTATGGGTGCAGCTCTGATGTTAAGTAGGAGTGTAATAAGTGGGATAATGTACAGCTAGCGGGTCATTGTTGTGAAAGAATCCGCTTCAGGGTGATGAGAGACCTGCGGCATCGCCCTGTCAGGGTTTCTTTCACAGCATTCACCGGCTCGCTGTACATTATCCCTTACGTCTTATATAATGAATCTTTAACTCATCCTGATGTGTTCGTGTGTCATCAGGAACCTGAGTGATGTGTTCAGTGACATGAAGGATCTGGTTCTTCAGGACATCGATCGGTACTTCAGCTCCTCCGACTGCAGACAGTTCAACCGCTCAGAGTCCCTCAGGTCAGCTGATAAAATACCACTTTTATAACTAGCTGAGTAAACCTCTGGTATCTCTTCCTGTCCTCCATCCTCAGTATTTGAAGTTGTATTATTTTTGTCACTCAGGACACCAGAAGTCATGTCATTGTTTTTCTCTCAGTTTAATGTTCTTTTCTCTCTCCTCGTGTGTTTCAGGCTGGCAGACGAGCTGAGAGGTTGGGTCCAGCGACACCAGATCGACAGGAAGAAGTCTGGAGGAAAACCAAAAATCGCCAAGAAGGCCAAGATCGCCCAGGTGCAGTAGACAGCGACTGCTTCCTTTTGATGCTGACGCTGCTTTTTCTTCTTCTTCTTCTCTTCTATCTAGATTCTGTTTTTATGTTTTTGATTTATCAAAGACAGTTTTTTTTTCTTCAGTTTCCTGTTTTTTAACATAAAGTAAAAAGTAATTCATTGATATCTGTAGTTTAACAGTAAAGCATTTTAGGAACCTCAATATAGGACGTTTTTGTATAATACCTACAAAATGTATTTTGCATCCCTTAGAAATAAACCTGGATCATTAAAGTTCATATTAATCGTTTTTCCATCTCATTTTGTTTTTGCAGAAAGCTCAGCTGAGGAAGACAAACTTCTCCAGATATCTGCCGATCCAGGCTCACCGCTCCATAGAAAGGTACACTTCATTACACATTTACACGTTTCTGGTAAAAGATATTCAGTCGTTAGATAAGTTTCAGTCCAAGTGTCTAGAGAAATGCAAAACTTTGTGAAACTGAACATATCTTTATATACATACTGAAAGTAAACTGCTGTGTTTCTGTCAGCTGGGTGGACAGAAGAGAAACTGTCTTTAATTAATGTAATAAAAAAAAAATACTAAACGGATCAGAAGAAAATGCATAAATGTATTGAATATCTGATAATTACTTCATTGTTTCATTAAAAAATTAAAGAAGAACAACAGGTGATAGTTACATAAAATATCCTTAAATGTCCAGAGACATTTTCAACTGTTTGTGAGGTGCTGATGTCCACAAATCAAATGTTGTTTCATTACATATTTAATTGATTGAAAAAAGAAAACATTTCCGTTAATATTTCAGTCGGTGAAACGATTTATTTGAGTCTTTTATTTTGTAGTAAAACTCAATAACGACCTTGAGCTTGTTCTTCTTCCTGACTTTAGTCAGCTGCAGGTGCTTCCTGGTCCTGAGGTCACCTACAGCGACTTCCTGGACGCCATCGACCGCAGAGAGGACACTTTCTACGTCGTCTCTTTCAGACGGGTACGACACACATGAGGAGTTACTCCACAGCTCAGTCTATGGAGACATAGGAGTGCCATAAATAAGATAATAAATCTGTAAAAGAATAAGAAAATAAATGTGGAAATATAAAGACAAATAATAAAATATAATAGAACAATAATAAGCATTTTCATTTATTTTCACATTAATTTGTTCATTTATGTCTGTAAATATTTACTGATATATTGTTTGAAAATATTTGTATTTATTTATTTATTTTTACATGTAATTGTTCATATATGTCTACATTTCTTTATGTATATGTATATATATTTTTTATATTTATTTATTTATTTTCACATTTATTTATTCATTTACATCTGTAAATATTTATATGTATATATTTTTAAATATTTATTTATTTATTTTCATATTTATTTTCATATTTATGTCTGTAAATATTTATATATTTTATATATATATATTTATTTTATATACAAAAAAATAAATATATTTAGAAAAATGTATACAGAAATAAATGAACAAAGAAATGTGAAAATACTTAGAATTCTTATTTTATATTTTTTGTTATTTGTCTTTATATTTAAAAAAAAAAATGTATGTGACCCGTTACTGACTTTGATAATTAAACCAGCCTGTCTCCTCTGTCTCTACAGGATCACCTGCTGTTACCGGCCATCAGCCACAATAAAACCAGCAGACCTAAGATGTCTCTGGTGATGCCGGCCATGTCTGTGAACGGTGAGTCCGTCTCAATATCAAACTGATCTGTGATGCTGAACCGTTAGATGGTAAATGGGACAACCCTGCAGGTTACTGTTAGATGGAGGGTTCGTAGGCATGAAAAATTCCGGAAATGATTAATCGTCTAATCCAAGGGTAGCCAACACGGCGCCCGTGAGCGCCTGGTCGCCCACAGGGCACGTCCTAAAAGTAGCATGGGTAGAGTTGAGTTAAAGTGTTTTTTCCTGAGGCGCTGAGCGTCTATTTAGAGCGCTGCACGTTTGTTTTGTTTTTTCTGGTCGTTGAGATTTGAAAAATGTTCAACTCCTTTCCTCCCTCCTTTCCTTCTTTCCTCCTTTCCTCACCTCCCTCCTCCCCCCTCAGAGAGCCTCTATAACTCCTCTCAGGGCTACGAGATGATGATGCAGGTGGACTGTGAGGTCATGGACACCCGCATCGTCCCCATCAAGTCCTCCGCCGTCCCGCCGTCTCTCCGCGACCCGCCGCCGCCTCCCCCCTCCTCCTCCCACCATCACCACGGCAACCACACCTCGCTGCGAGGGCGCCACCACCACCACCCCTCGTCCTCCTCTTCACCTTCCTCACCGTCTCCGAGGCAACCATTACCCGCCCGCCAACGGACAGCGGAGTATTTAATCAGCCAATCAGAAGGAGTCTGAGGAGGTTTGATGTTTGAGACGGACATCTTTTAAATCATTATCCCTCCGACAGGTAACAAACACGTGTCTGCTTCCTGGAAACGTTTTCTAGAGAGCAGGAATTCGAGGAAACCTCCATGAAAATGCCTGCAGAAGGATTTTAATCGGTAAATAATACTGTTTAGAACTCGCCACTAAACTCCTCGTTCACACCTTAAATAAAATGTCCTAATATATATAAGAAGATATTTCTAGAAGTCGGAGGCAGACCCGGCAGCACACCGCACTTAGAAATAATCCTGAGTTTTAATATTTAATGTGAGAAGTGTACAGTTTGAATGAAGCGTGGAGGACAGGAAGCTGTCGGGGGGGTTTATGTTGGTGCTGAAGAGACTTTACGTCTTCTTAAAGGACGGTTTGTTTCTGTTTTAGCTGCTTTAACAAACCGTCGCTGGTCGTGTTGTGACTGAGTCAGCTGACAGGTGGCGCCACAGAGCTGCACAGTAACGGCCGTTACACACCGGGGGCATTGTTTCCGCAGGGCAATATATTTGTTGTCATAAATACTTTAACACTGAACGGGAATATTACACAGCAAAGTGTAGTGTACTTTTTTTCGTAACAAGATTGATTTTTCTGAGCTACCCACCGTGAATAAAGGCATCTACCAATCAAGTTGCGCGGAACGGGTTGATTTGCGTCTTCCAAAATTGAGCGTAAGTTTGGAGCGTTATTTAACCTCCTTCAGGACAAGCTAACATGACATGGCTGGTACCGATGGATTCATCAGGTTTTCTAGTTTCATATGATACTAGTATCTTCACTCTAGCTTTAAAACTGAACCCGCTATAACCTTCAGACTTTGACAGCCCTAATTTTATTATATTTTTAAGATGGTACCAGGATCCCAAGTTCCCTTAATTCAAATACTTTTTGTTTGTCGCTGCCTCTCCTTTTTTTTTTTTTACCTCACTTCGCTAAACTGACGCTAACTCTGCCCGCCGTGCTCATATTATGAAAAATAATTAATAATTAGGGATCCTACATATTTAAATTCAGTAGCATTTTTACCTCACAAAAAAATAAAAAAACAGCGATTTATATTATCATTATTGTTTTTAATTAATTTGTTTCTGCTAGAAACATCTGGCAGGTCACTTTGGGCAGCCCTGCCCTAGACATATAATATTCGCAGGCGAGTATTTCGCATTTTCGTGTCGTTTATTCGTCACGCCCCCGGTGTGTAACGACCTTTAGACCTTAAAAAAGGAAAACTAATTCAGGATTTTTCTGCATTTCAGCACCTCATCTGTTGTAATTAATCTTTTGATCAGCAATAAACCAGTTTATTAAAGTTGTAGAACTGTGCAGCTCCAGCAGGACAACTTCCTGTTTTCCTCGACGCACTACTGATGGTCCGGCTCTGTGTTTGTCTGTGTTGTCTGCATTTATATATTTGTGTTGTTGTCAGATGTTCACGTAGAAATGGAAACGTGTCGTCTGGATGCTCGATATCAGCGCCGACGGCTGCTGCATGAAGCTGGATCTTAACGTTAGCCTGAAGAAAATATATAATCTACTGCGTCTGGAGGACGAGAGGGATATAATAGAGTCGATATATTATCAATATAATATAATATATAATATAATATAGAGGTTAAAATAAAAAAGACAGACTAAGATCTTGCTTCATGTGGCATCTGTCAGATTTATTATTCATGTTTATTATTTTGTTTTTATAGAAAAAATCATGTTCTTGTTTTGAATGGGGATTATTTAATAGTTGTAAATATCAGTGCTCCCTCTGTAGATATTGTTTGTTTTTTGTCACCTTTTTATATTTTTTATTTCTTTGTCTTTTGATCTTTTGACACAAAAAGTAAAATTTAAAAAATAATAAAGTTTGTGGAATAATGAGGCTCGGAGGGGAAAAAAAACAGACGCCAATATTTTTTATTCTTGTGTTCAGTTCAGTGGACCAACCACCTTCTCTCACTCTGTGAACTCAGGATATTCTGTCCTCATAAAACAATATATTTATGGAAATATATACACAGATTTTTGTTTTTATTGTACAGAATTAAGAAGTTTCAGCTCCTCCTGTAATTACAGTATGTGATCAGTCTTGTTTAAAAAAATAAATAAAAATAAAATTATCCCAGAAAAGATCATAACTGCAGAAACAAGACACAATACTTTTATTTTTACACGTAAAATGGAGTTTTTAAAAAAACGTCTCAAACCTTTAACACTTCCTGTTTTTCTTGTTTTCATACAAAAACTTGTGTTTTTGTATTCGTCTTTGTGTTTTATCTCGTGTATCATCGAATCTAAAAACTTTAAAGAGTCACTCCAACTATTTCCTCAGTTTACTCGGCATCATGGGAAATGTAGGATCTTCTGCGGCTTCTCTGGAGTGAGCTTTGTCAAGAAGTAAACAAACAAAAGAGGCTATTGAGTTGCATCATGGGAAATGTAGGATCCAGTGTTTTTACTTTAAACTGAATATCTCTGCGGCTCGTATTTCTTCTGCTCTTATTTTATGAGTTGCTTTAATTTCCTCAACTTGATGGAAGAGTTTAATTGGTGGAGTGGCCCTTTAAGTGTTCACCAACTCAACACAGCAAAACGTAAAACTACAAAACATCAAGTTTGACAATCAAAGAAATAAAAAACTAGATGTTAACCATTCACATATTTTCCATTTAGCAAAAGAACTACCTGAATATTTTGTATTTGCTGATAAAATGTGTGAAAATCACGAATCAACAAGAGAAAAGAAGAGTGGATATTTTTTTAATTCGCTTATTTGTTCACCGTTTTTACAGACGGTTAAGAAATAATACGGCACATAAAATTGTTGTTTTTACATTTGGATTTTTGTACAGAGTAAACAGACGAGATGTAACATGTTAATCAGTGAGCTTTAGAGGTGCTGGTTGGTGGATGTTTGTTACCTTTGACCAGAGCCAGGCTAGCTGTTTCCCTCCGTTTCCAGTCTTTATGCTAAGCTAAGCCAAGCTAAGCAGCATATTTAGCAGTTTGTACAGTTTGGAGTTTGGCATCGATCTGAACGTCTAACTCTCAAAAAGCGAAAAGGCGACATTCCCAAAATGTCAAACTATTCCTTTACTAATGTAAACCGTCTTTATTTTTGGCTCTGCTTTCCTTTTTTTATTTTGTTTGTGAAGCTCTTTGTCGTCTGTCGTCTCCGGCCCGCTGCACTGCATGCTCCTCCTCCATGTTCCTCCTCCACGCTCCTCCTCCATGTTCCTCCTCCATGTTCCTCCTCCACACTCCTCCACGTTCCTCCTCCACGCTCCTCCTCCATGTTCCTCCTCCACGCTCCTCCTCCATGTTCCTCCTCCACGCTCCTCCTCCATGTTCCTCCTCCACGCTCCTCCTCCATGTTCCTCCTCCACGCTCCTCCTCCACGTCTGGAAAAGAAAGTTAAAAAAATATGCTTGTTTTTTTTTGTCATTTTTTATACTGATTGAATTTTGTTACTTTTTGTGTAAAGAAATGCAAAGATGGAAAAAAAATGGATATAAAGTTAAATGTGTGGCTGGGACACCGTTCTGTTCATGTGAAACACCTGGTCTAAAAATATTGTTATTGTATGCAAATGTTTTGGCAATATTTCTCATCTGGTTGGTGGTTCTTAACCACAGACTCTATATAACAAGTGGACGTAGTCATCATGACGTCACCCATTGGTTTGTGGACTGGCTTTAGAAGCCTAGAGTTTGGCGAAACAATGGCCGTCAACATCTTTGTTTTTGGTTGTCGCAATCTTGGTTTCTGGCCCTCTCTATTTCTGTTTTTGGCCCTTTCTATCTTTTTTTTTGCAACCAGAAGTTAAACAGTGAGAACATTGTAACCAGTTGAGTCGCCTCCTGCTGGCTGTTAGAGAGAATGCAGGCTCAGGACACTTCATTGGCTTCACTTTTCAGACCTGGAGGTTGCCACCTGGTTTTAACTGATAGATTTTACTTCCTGTCTGAAACCAAGGCTTGTGGAAATGAGTCTGGGTCACGGGCGGACATGTGTCTTGGGGTTCGGGGTATAACACATGCGTAGTGTAACTGAAGCTGCGGTCGTGCGTTGCGATTGGCTCAATTTCGGCGACTGCAGGCCAGATTTTACTGCGCATGTGTTTCACCCCCAAAGTTGTCAAAATATGACGCGTGACCCAGCCTTCTTTCCACAGGCCTTGTCTGAAACAAGAAAAATGTGTTTTTGTGACGTTTGAGTCACTGTTAACAATTAATGGATATTTTCATTATCAGTTAATTTGTCTGGTATTTTCTCGATAAATTGATGGATTATTTGGGTTATAAAATGCCATAAAATATTTTTTTAAATTGCGATTGAAATGCTTCAAAGCTCAAATTGACGTCCGGATATTGCGAAGACGAAGCAGGAAATCGGCAAATAATCACTTTTTGAGCTGAAACCAGTGGATATTTTGGGTCCTTTTTGCTTCAGAAAATAATTTGAACGGTGACCGAATATCAAAATAGGGTATTAAGGTAAAATGCGTATTAATTTTCTTTTGATAGACTAATCAATTAGGCGACCAGTCATGTTTGTATTGTCCCTGTAAAAAAATAAATAAGATAAAATAAAATGACTCAAAGTTGGCAGAGATTCCTTGGATCACAAATCATAATTGTTTGAATTATAAACTGGTGTTTAATTCTGTTTTTTGTGTTAAAAACATAAAAGACATTTCACACTAAATCAATAAAAAATATAAATGTGATTGTAATTGTTTGATTTAGAGTTTCAGATCCGGTTAAGAACCACCGACCTGATCAGAGTCCAGATATCAGACTTTCACTTTGTTTTATTTTAAAAAGGATTTCCCAACACACCCAGCAGAGTGTGACAGCATGCTGTCTGTGGTGATAACGGTAACAATGTAAATACGATATGTAGAGTACGTCTTTGTTTTTTTTTTTATTTAAATATGTAAATACATCTTTCTAATTCCATCCTGTCTGATGACACATTTGAACTTCTGCCTTTTTGTGTTTGTAGGAAACGAAACGTTGAATTTGATAAAGATATAATAAACTAACAGTTCTCCTGTTGTTTGTTAAATTTAATCTGTTTTAATTATTTGTTTCATTGGATTGATTATCAGTCCGTTTATATGAATAACACAAGCTTGTTTTAATGAGTTAGTTTGGGACGTTGATGCTGCTTCATGTTCACACAGCAGCTGCTGAAAGTTAACTATGAAAACATACTGACATGCTAAACTTTACCTGGAAATGTTAGCTTGTTATCAAGCAGATAATGCACAAGGCATTTAACGTGCAATAAGAACGCCTTTCTTGCTTTTGTTGTGTCATTTGCACATCATGTAGTCTGTACTGACTGCAATGTAAACGCATCCATGTGAATATGCTACGCTCGGAGCTAGTGACGTAGAATAAGAAGAGAGAGAGACTGCTGATGGTGGGAGAGGAGGGGAGTTGGATGGGTCCAACAAACACAGGACTTTCAAACAGGAGACCGCTGTTGAAGACAGGTGTTTTTGTTTAAGTTACGTAAGTGATGTTTGTGACGTGTTTTCCATAACTTACTTATGTTAGGTTGTTTCCGTACGTGTTTTATTTAGCTTACGTACTTATTTTAAGCCAACATATTCTCACTCCCAACTCGTCCGACATGCGGGGTCTCCTCTAGCGTTAACTTTTGGACGGTCCGGGTACGGCGTGTCAACATGCGCTCGTTACATGCATAGTGTCCTTTCAAAATAAACTTCAGTTTTCGCGGTTGAAAGTCTTGTTTGTTAAGTTTACATACTTATTTTAAGCCCAACCGTGATGTTTTTCCTAACTAAGCAGTTTTGTTGCCTAAACATTCATCGTACAGGAAAATTTTGCGCACACAACTACAGTAAATCGGTTACAGCTGTTATTAGGCTCGATTTGTTTACGTTTTGGAAAAATGTCCCCATTGAAAGTAATGTTTGAAAAAAAAATCTTAAAAAAAGTTTAAAAAATAAAGTCTGAAAAGAAAGTCTGAAAAAGGTTTGGAAAAAAAATTTGAATAAATAGTCTGAAAAAGTCTGAAGAAAAAGTTTGAAAAAATGTGTTTACGTTTTGTCCACAAATATCAACCTCTTGAGAATGAAACTCTTCCAGTGACAGAAACACCGTGACCCAGCAGCTGCAGACCTCCCGAGGCTCTCAGTTTAACGTCTAATTGTTGAGCTGTAAATGTTTAAAGTTTTAAGTTTAGAGTTTAGAGTAAAAAAAAGTCTGAAAAAAAAAGTTTGAAAAAAAGTCTGAAAGTGAATACAGGATTATTTATTCATTTATTTAAAAAAAAAAAAAAAGTCTGAGGAATGTCCAAAAAAAAGTTTGATAAGTCTGAAAAAGAAGTTTGAAAAAAAAGTTTGTAAAAAAGTCTGACATTTTTTTTTGAAAAAAAAAGTCTGGAAAAAATGTTTGTAAAAAAGTCTGAAAAAATGTTTTGAAAAAAAAGTCTGAAAAAAAACGTTTGAAAAAAAGTTTGAAAAAAAACGTCTGAAAAATGTTCAAAATAAAAGTGAGAAATGTCCGAAAAAAAGTGAAAAAAAAATAGGAAAAAAAAGTCTGAAAAAATGTTTGAAAACAAAAGTTTGAAAAGAAGTCTGGAAAAAATGTTTGTAAAAAAGTCTGAAATTTTTTTAAAAAAAAAAAAGTTTGAAAAAAAGTCTGAAAAAAAATCTGGAAAAATGTTTGTAAAAAAGTCTGAAAAAATGTTTTGAAAAAAAAGTCTTAAAAAAAACTTTGAAAAAAAACGTCTGAAAAATGTTCAAAATAAAAGTCTGAGAAATGTCCGAAAAAAATTGGAAAAAAAATTGGAAAAAAAAGTCTGAAAAAATGTTTGAAAAAAAGTCTGAAAAAGGGCTAAAAAAAGTTTGAAAAAAAATGTTTGAAAAATATCCGAAATAAAAGTCTGAGAAATGTCCGAAAACAAAGTCTGAAAAAAAAGTTTGAAAAAAAGTTTGAAAAAAAAGTCTTAAAAATAAATTTGAAAAAAAGTTTGAATTTTTTTTTTTTTTAAAACGTCTGAATAAAGTCTGAAAAATGTCCAAAACAAAAGTCTAAAAAAGGTGAGAAATGCCAGAAAAAAAGTCTGAAAGAAAAGTTTAAAAAAAAATCTGAAAAAAAGTTTGAAAAATACATTTTTGGAAATAAGTCTGAAAAACAAGTTTGAAAAAAAGTTTAAAAAACACTCGAGGCACAGATCTGAAACATTTCTGCTGCACCGAAGGATCCCCGGAGCTTAGTGACCTTCATGATTCTTCAATGGAAGAAGATTGAAACCACCAGGACTCTTCTTAGAGCTGACCGCCCGACTAAACTGAGCACTCTGGTGATGTTATGGTCACTCTGAGCTCCAGAGACATGAATGCTTGGAGGCTTATAGGGTCAACTCTTTCTATCTCTATCAGCTAGAGGGCGACGTAGCGCTGCAGTCATCACTCTGCTGCTTCTGGAAACTGATGGAAAACACTGAACTGACTGTAAGACAGTAAAGTGACACAGACATATATATATGTTATAAAATATATGGTACAACACACATCACAGTGCTTCACTGTAACCATTTAAATGTCTGAATAATTTACTTCAGGCCTTATGAATAAACTACAGATGGAAGAAACACACACACAGTTAACCGTCTGCCAGGGAAACTCATCAATGAGTTGATTACTAATCCTCAGCATGATATCATATCCTAACTGTGTGTGTGTGTGTGTGTGTGTGTGTGTGTGTGTGTGTGTGTGTGTGTGTGTGTGTGTGTGTGAGTGCGTGCGTGCGTGCGTGCGTGCGTGCGTGCGTGCGTGCGTGCGTGCGTGCGTGAGTGAGTGATGGATGAGCTCATGGTGGTACATCACTGTTGGGTTTTATAGCTCTCTATTAATGATTGTTTTCCTCAGCAGCCTGTAAATCTGCAGCTGATGACAGACGCTGCTGCTGAGAGAGGAAACACTCGTTTTTCTGCTTTAAAGACAAAACTCTTGTGGCAACGTATTTTTTGTACAGGTGATTTAGGGAAATGGTTGTGAACTTTCAGTGTCAATGCAAGTAAGAAAATTGAGTAAAAAGTATCTGCAAATCCAGATGTCAGAAGTGAGGAACCTGGAAATGAAGGGAAATTCTATGAAACTATATTTGCAATCTTATTGTTGTAGTTCTGGAGTTGTTTCCTGAGATCTGGGATCAAGAATCACAAGCAGAAAGACAAGTTGTAAACAAACTGAAAAGTAAAACAAGAAAGTGAGGCACCTGTGAGGTTTTACGACTGTTGTTACCCCAGATTTGTTTACATTTTGGCAAATTAGCACCATTAAAAGTATGCCGAATAAGCTGTTAGCAGCTCCTGTTAGCAGTGAACTCATTAATGTACAGACAACTATCACTGGATTACTTTGATTACTAAGATTTTCAAGTTCTGCAGGTGTAAAAAGAGTCTTTTTCCTATGGTTTCTAAGCAGATTTATGGACGTTTATTTGCTAATTTTATGGCAAACTATCCAATAATTGCCAACATTTCACTTAGAAAAACAAATGTCAACCTCACGGTGGCGCTAGAGGAAAAAATCGGATTTATCTTCTAGGGACTATGAATGTTTGTACAACATTTCATGGCAAATGATTCAATAGTTGTTGAGATATTTCAGTCTGGATCAAAGTGTCCCATTCTGGGAAGTGAAGTCCAGACAAACCACAGTAAAGAGCGGCGAGGGTTAAAGATGGAGACGAGATTTTAATAAAAGACAGACAGCTCTTTATCACCTGTCTGTCTGTCTGTCTCTTTACAACTCTTTCCAGTCATTATCTTCCTGCTGCGGCGTGAATCTCAGACGCGTTTCATCTCAAACTGCACATATTCACATCATGAGCCTGTGAAATGACCTGAAGGACATTTATGTGAAAACACACAAAGAAAAGATCCAGACACACATTTTTCCCAGACAGATATAACGTGTATGTGTTTGATTTCTGTTCACACCAAATTAGAGAATGAATCGTGCGATATGGATGTGATTCTCAGGGGGATCGTATTCAGAGAGAAACCTCATAATAAGAAAAAACTGATATCTTCTGAGATTAAAGTACGGCCTGATCATCTATCTGTCTAATGTTGCTATGGTGATATCTGATGAAATTTGACGCTGAACTATAAATCAAAACCTGCACCACAGGTATCTACAGTACGGCAGGTCTGCCTTGAACTCCTTACATCATTTAATAAACGGTTTTGGTGATATTTCTAACTCAGGATGGCAGCTTTAATGTTTTCTCTCGACCTCCTCTAAGCCTGTAAGTCCACAGTCTTCCTCCCTCAGGAGCAACACGAGTCCAGATTTACACCAGCGTGTCTCAGATTTAGAGCTCCTGTTCGACGGCCAAAAAGCTCAAACATGAGAGAAAAACACAGGAAATGCAGACGGACTCTGGTTTAGGAGATTTAAAGCTGCACTTGTTAACTTGGCCTCAACAAAACCTGAACATGATTTTCACAGAAGCTACTTTTACGTTCAGTTTGTGGATAAAATGAAACTCTGTTACGTTGAATTCTCCCACAGAAACGCTGCTGCATCGTCACCACCGAGCCTGTATGTTAAAGAGGCCACAAACTCTCCTTTAATTACTGCTTATTATTTTAACACGCTGGTAATTAGGAGAATTATCTATTCATGAACAGCCAAGAACATAACTCTGGCTCCGAGGTTTTAACAGGCAGCTATAGCTCGTAACAAGCTGTCTGTCTGTATATGTAATGTATATATAAACAGTATGTGTGGGAACTAGTGTACAGAATGAAGATATTTTCCGTTGTAAACATGCTGCAGTTTATCTAAACGAGCACATAAACGTCCAGGCGTTGACAGCGTGCCAGTGGCTCAAAGTCACGGGACCAGTAGTCGTTGGATACGAACAAAATAATCAACATTTTATCTAATTTATCACAAAGACAAAGGAAATACACTGAGTTACAGATGCTACAGATACTCCAAGCCGTTCTCCAACACATTAGTTGATATATTAATGCTCTGAATCCTTTATATAGGACCTTTAAAGCTGCAGTAGGCAGTATATATTTTTGGCATCATTAGGCAAAAATCCCATAATAACCTTTGAGCATATTGTAATTCAAGTGTTCTGAGAGATAACTAGACTTCTGCTCCTCCTCATGGCTCTGTTTACAGGCTTTAGAACATCTAGTCCATGACGGGAGACTTTGACCAATCACAGGTCATTTCAGAGAGAGCGATCCTATTGGCTGTGCTCCGGTCATGTGACCAGAACTTGGCGTTCCTTCACCAGATTTCACAATGGCGGCGGCGTCACAAACTTTCAAATTTTACAGCTAAACCGTGCACTACAAGATGATTCTGAGAACATCTGAGGAGAGAAATAGGCATTAACGTAACAGAATATTGATTCATATTTGATCAGCGCTGCCTAGTTTGACCGTTTGGTCGGAGTTCGCAAGTGATTGACAGCCGTCTCTCATAGACGGCAGCTGGACAGCAGACCTCAGATCAGCTCTTACTGCTTGTTTTCCTCCGGTCTGGGAAATCTTGCAGATGCCGTTAGGAGCACCGGAGGACACAGAGGCACATGGTTTATTTCAGGTTACCTGTCTCATGTACTACTGTCACCATATAGCGACCGTTTCATAAAAATAAAATGTTTTAATCATATTTGCTCCGATCTCTTCTACTGCTACTTTAATTGACTGTGTTTTATGTTGATAGAGTCTTGTACTGACGGACTGTGTTGGATGTAAAGAGCAGAAGATGTTATGTTGTTTACTTCTGTTTCATCGTTCCATCGTCCTCTCTGGCCTTCGCTTCGTTCCAGTCTTCACCTAACGACTTGTTGGAAATACAGAGGAGCGACTCGGAAACTCAGGACCCTGAATTGTCGTTCAAGTTCAAGTCCGTTGATGAGTTTCTCATCTGAGAGCAGAGAGATGGATGAAGACGTTAAACACAAACACGCTGAGACTGTGAGTCCAGCTCACAGGCCTCTGTGTGTCTATAAAAGACTTTTTATTCAGGAAGAGACAAACTTTATAACAACTGTTAAACTGCTCCATCATTTTCCATTTCAAACCATTTGCTATAATGGGAGCTTCCCTGCAGCAGACCAGTGATCCCACTGTGATGATGTGATGAGAAAACAGCGTTGAATAGCGTGAAGTGCCCTTGAGCAAAACTATCTCCAATGATTTAGAACAGACTGCAGAAGACAGTGAAGGTAAAAACACAGATAATATGATTTGCGAGCATTGCAAGTGTTTGTGTTCATGCATGAAAGTGTGTTGTGTTAGTGTGTCATATATTCATACTTGATATTTGTTTGTGTAATGTCTATAATGTGGTCTGGAGGAGGTTAAGTCTGAGCAAATAACCCTGATGACGTCATAGTGATGTCATCGGGGTTATCTGGGATTGGAGGCTACAAATGTTCAATCAGGCCACAAAACAGAAGTGTAACTCCAGCATCTTTATACATTTTTGTTGCATTTCATGGTTTGGGTTTAGTTTGACAAGAGGAGGCATTAAAGTTAAAGGGACTGTTTGTAACTTTTTAAGCGTATAAATGTACCGGGTCGGGACACATGCGTGCTCGAGTGTGGCCGCTGTCTCTGCTCTGCTGCCTGCTTGCCTTCACTCAGACAGAGCGCGCGTTCTCGCGTACTCGCTCCACCTCTACACTTGAACGCGTGCTCACTCCACACTGCAGAAGAGTTAGTTTAGCTCTGAGAATATCTAGTGAATGTTCAGTGGATGTTTGTGCAGAAATAAATGCTGCAGCTCCTCCAGACCAACAGAGGTTTCCCGTGTCTTGTGAAGTGACGGGGATCCGCAGAGAGAAACGTTGTTGTCTCCTTACCGACCGGGTGCCGGTGTCTCCCTGTTCTCTCCGGCTGCGGGCAGAGACGATATCGTTACTCGCTGCGGAGCCCCGCTGCCTCAGCCTGCGCTGAAGCAGGAAAAGCCAACACTAGGATCAGCATTGATTCATGGAGAGACCTTTCGTCTGGTCAGCTAACATTACTGCCAAGCAGCTGAAATATAGAGTGATATTGTGGTTTTAGCTGACGTGTGTCACCTCACTGTTTTGAGCGATGCTCGTTCATGTCTATTTAGAGCGAGCACAAGCGCGATCAACAGGACGCTGACTTTCGTTGACTTAACGGCCACAGGTGTCGCTGTTAACAAGCAATTCTGAAAGTTATAAATAGTCCCTTTAAACCTTTGCTGTTGGTTGAATGTTTAATTTGGAGAGAAAAACTTAGAAATTGACACTAGGGGTGTCGCGGTATACCGGTTTTGCAGTAATCGCGGTATTAAAAACATGAAAATGATATATATATAACTAGTTTTGTCTTTGTGCGACCAGCCATTGTGTACAACCAGATGCCATTTATTCTATTCCTTCATGATGGAACAATCCTCTTCATTTCATGGCACCGGTTCCCGATTAAATTGGATCCATCCCATTACGAACCCATTCGAATCTCCTTCAACTGCTTTTATTATTCACTGTAATCACCAGCGTCTCACGCATCATTACCAGAAACGAGCCGGACGTTTCCAAACGGCCAGCGTACGGCTCTGCCCATTACTGTCCATCAAATAAAGATCACCGCACCGCAGCCACCTCGCTCGTATCCACGTCCTTTTATTTTCCACTGCAGCTCCAACCACCGTGACCACTTCAATGTTCCCCCCGAAAAAAAACCTGTTTCATCTCGTCTCAGAGCAGCTCCATCACGCTTCATCATTATCTGGAAACCACATTATTTTCATTATATGTGAAAATTACTTCAAGTTACCTCAACAGTGATTAAACGGAAAGACCCAAATACTGCAAAGTGTTTCACATATCAAAGAACTGACTGACCCATGAAGATGTACCAGAGGAGGTTGGTTTCACTATTAAAGTCTATGGAAAGAGAGGAGAATATAATGTAGGGTTGCATGTAGGTCGGCAAAGCAAAGATTGATTATCAGATTTGTGATCTTTGTGGCTGAACTCATATTAGACACTCAAAATGACAAAGTAAGTGTTTGGAATTTCAATAAATTGTGTGTTTACATTTGTCCCACCATGCAGACACACCTGTCCAGGTTCAAGTAATTATATTATATATATATATACATATATTCATATACAGTCTGCTATACGTAGCAACAGACTGTTATACATAGCAACGGACTGTTATACATAGCAACGGTCTGCTATACATAGCAACGGACTGTTATACATAGCAACGGTCTGCTATACATAGCAACGGTCTGTTATACATAGCAACGGTCTGCTATACATAGCAACGGACTGTTATACATAGCAACGGTCTGCTATACATAGCAACGGTTACCAATACGTGGTAACATTGTTACTGTCAAAAATGGAAAATATGGACTTCTTTGTGTTGATATTTGTTTGGTGGCTGACGTGATTCCAAATTTATTATAAAAAAGAAATTAAAAACAAACAAATACAAATGCAGAATTTGTCTATTTTTATTTTGTTTGTTTGGTCTGTAATGTAAACATATATTTTCTATTTTTTATTTATTTATTATTTTATTTTAAATTCTGATAATGATGATAATAATTGTTGTTTATTAATAATAATATTATATTTTGTATGTTACTGTCATTGTTGGGTTTCTTGCAGGGTTGACTTCAGAGATGAGCCATGGAAACTTCTGACAATTAATTTTTATTTAATTTCTTTATATCTTTAAATTTGTATTTTTTTTTTACAGTTTTTATGGAAACGTTATAATTAAAGCAAAAAATTTAAAAAAATCTAAATTTTAAAAATCATGTAATAAATTAGTTAAAATTATTTAAATAAATAAATTAGTAATTTTTCAAAAGTATAATATGAATTCACTGCTGCTGTTCTAGTGCTTCTTCTTCTTCTTATACTCATCACAATCCACCCGACATCTGCTCATCTCCGCTCTCTGGTGGTCGACACGGTGGAACTACAGTTCCAGTATTTATGATTAAGTATCGTGATCTTTTGTCTTTTACACTTAAAACTAAGACTGGCTACTAAAAGGTAGATTGATAGAGAAACAAAAGGTAAACAGTGAGAGGAGGGGAAACCTTTTCACCTGGGAACCATTAACCTGACAGCTGTGTTTCCACGGGGGGGGGAGGACTTTCAGGGGGGGTGCGATGCAGTCATGTGTCGCCAATAAATGTGTTCCCCCACCTCAGCCAGATGTTGAGGTTTGCCCAGATGGTTTTAACAGCTGTGAGTGAAATATGCATCTCTAATGTAACACAGGAACCTGCAGACGGCTGCAGTTCGATCATATCTGTGCAGCTCTTTGTCAACACGGAGTTGTGATGCATTTAACATATAATAAAGTAAATAAATACAATTGTTTGGTTTAATTGAGCCCAATCAACTGAACTTTGACCTTTTACATCTTAAATTGTTCCTTTAACTGTATTATAAGTTGTATTTTTTTTATGAGTGCATTTGGAGTAGAAATCCACCATTACAACACATACATATATATATATATATATATATATATATATATATATTTTATTTTTGGTATTTTGAAAACAGACCTGGAGGTTGAATTATGATCAACTGCCTGTTTTCCAAATTCTGCAACATTTTTTACATTAAATGAAAGTAAATAAAATTGTCCATAAATTACTGCGTGGACAGCTTTTTTTTTTTTATCGGTTTTACTCTTAATTACATTAAAATTAAATCAAAAACATGAACAATTTAGGGGTCGTGAAGGTCGTTAGCAGCGTTGGTGTTAAAACACTGTTTCTGTACCAAATATTTAGTTTTTCCTCCAGTTTGTATTCAACAGAGAGTTTGTTATTCATCAAGCTGTCCAGCAGAGGAAGTAAATATTAGTTATAGGACTATTTCCTTTTTCCAGGTTTAAACACACACAACTTAAAATTCACTCCCGTTTAACCTCAGTTCAGTGGTTTAGTGTCCGTCTGTCTGAGACCTTTGAATCAGCTGCAGGTCTGAACACAGAGACACTTGTTGTGTTTGTGGGTTTGACTTTAGCTTTGAGACACACAATGGACGAGGTCTGCAAAGTCACATGTTGTCCATGAAGGTAACTCAGAAAAGACCGAGTTGTGGACACATAATGTGACATCTTCCAATGTTTTTCTGTGTGTTTGTCACGTGATGCATAAACAGCTCCAGAGAAAAATGTTGCTGTGTAACATTACGTAAGAAAGTCCGCTAAGGGTGGTTGTTATTTATTTACGCTAGTTACGTTATTATTTTAACATAAACCTTGATATTTTTTTTCTAACTTTAACTAAGTAGTTTAATTACCTAAACCTCACCAATCATTTCTCAATGTTAATCACGTGGCATTGTGTGTTTCTACAAGCGTGATATGAGGCTGTGGTTTGCAGAAACGTACAATGCCAAAAAAAATTCTGGCGACTGGGTTGAGCATTAAACATACAACATCTCGTTACAGTGAGGCCTTTACAGTAGCTTTTAAATGTGATTAAACGTTTGTTGGGAGGTGAAAGCATCTTAAATAAGATGGAGATTTTGTCAAAATCTAATTGATTGAAGTGAAAAAAGTCAAAGGAAGAAGAAGAAGAGTTTTCCTGCTGCTCAGATGGTTATCAGTTTACCACCAGATTAATAACAGAGATACATATTGATAGCAGTTGTTACAGTTGAAATTGAGAAACTTTCTTTGTTTCAGCGACCGTTTCTGTTAGTGTGAACCATGAAAAATAAGTGTGAACATTATGTCCACTCTCTGTTGTGACCTGAGGACTCAAACCAACAACCCTGTGTAACCGTAAGAGCTGCTTTTAACCCGACACACTGCAGGAGTATCGTCATCACAGCAGCCTTTAATTCTGTTCATCCTGTCTTGATTCAAACAAGCACCTGCACTGTGCTTTAATTCACTTATTCAAGCAGGAAGTTCTAGACGTGTGCGTAAATGAAAGACAAATATTTAAAATGTAAATCAGCTTTCTTACTTTGGATATAAAGGTAGTTCTGTGATCTGAGAGAGAGAGACTGTAACCTCAGACAAACACACCTTCAATGTAACGTTGGTTTCTCTATTTACACATGTGCTTTTCATATTAAACGCCAAAATTAAAAAGTAAAGAATAAGTCACTTATATTGAGTATCACATAACAGGAATAAAAACCTTTAGAAAGTGTGAATGTAACTCTATAAAACTATGAGCTGTGTCGGGGTTAATTATGTTTTCTTACTTTGTGGCTACAGTTTGTTCTGGGCGCTGTGTGCTGTATAGTGAAGGTGTTGGAGAATGACTGTGACTCTCTTCCTCTTAAATCCTGTTATACGCTGTCATCATGTAACAGAGCAACATGATCGTTCACTAGGAGTGGTGTTTGTGTCCACGTGATTAATGTAAGTCCAATATTCTCTGTCTTTTAGCTCTGTTTTTGGTCTCCACCACAGCCAATCAGAGTGATTTCTCTCACCGAAGAGCTCCGCTGCCGATTCAACATGCTGAATCGGACGAAAAAACTCAGACACGGGCAGACTAGAGCCAGAGAGAGTGCAGAAGCAAAGAGACGAAACTCCGGTGTTTTTTTTTTTAAAAACAGCCGCTGCCGCCATTTTGGACTGATCGCTTATTATATGTATAATATTTTATTGTTCAACACAGACCATTTCAGTAGAATATGACAATAGAATTTGTTCTACTTTTTTACGGCACTTTTTAGGTGCACATTTTACTGACGTCTTGTAGTCGCTTTCAGTCCAAAATGGCGGAAACGTAGCTCTGCTGTTGGGCGCTGATATTGCAATGGATCGAACAATTGACTTTCACTTCTTGACAATATATGTTCTTTGCTAGAGCCGACAGACACTAGGCTGACAGACGCTCACGGCAGCCCCAAGATGTCTGACGGCCGACCTTCAGCGTGGTGTGTCGGGGCCTTAAGGAGACAGTCCCTGATTTTATTAAAAGGCCTTTCTCCACTTTACCTCGCACGGCAGCTGGATTCTCGCGATGTCACGAGATCATGCGAAAATCGCTGTATCACATATTACGCCATCCTGCCAGGCTTCAAGGAATGTGTTTGTGTCCAGCAAGCCAGAGCACGGACCAATCAGCATCCTGATAGGAGCTACTGGCGGCTACGTGGCGTGGTGTAGGCGACTGTTCGTTCGCTCCTGAAGAGGTTAGCGTAGCTGCAATAGCATCGGTTCTATCAGAACTGGAGAGTATTTCTTCATTGAAAGAAGAGAAAAAAACGACACTGAAGGCTTTTCTATTTGGAAAACGTGTTTTCACTCTTCTCCTGACTGGCAACTGCAAGGGTTTGATTGACAGATGGTTCCTCCAATCACCTGCCAAGTTTTTTTTTTTTAAAGTGCCTGCCCTTTTTCCAAACAGTTTCCAATGACGGCTTCTCAGATGGTTCTGTGTAACAAACCATCTGGCGGGTCAGGTTATTTCTCCCCTGCTCAGTTTGAAACTAAACTGTGCATAAAAGTGCATGTGGCCTTGGGGTTCGGCTACCGGAGACCCTGAAGTCGTTTTCTTTTCAGTGAATTTTCTTCTTCCTGTATTGGTGCAGATGTGAGCAGTGGATGCATCCCCGATCTTTAACCTTTAACCTCAAAGTGTATGCACCGACACTGAGAAGAGAAAGTTTCTCTGCAGCGAAGAAAGATGTGACTCTGAGGACCGAGTGTGGAGGCGATTTTATCTCCCTAACAGCAGCAGTGATGATGAAGGTGGTGATGATGATGATGAAGCCTCTGGAAAGCCGCCTGCCGGACCTGCATGACATCACAGTTGCTGTTCGTCCTTCCAGCAGCACTTAAAGTTCAGATATTTAGTTACCGAATCCCCCGACGATAAAATAAACTCACATTACAGATGTGACTTCAGGAGCCGTTGATCTGGATCGGCTCCTGTTGGCCCCGACAAACACGACTTCTGTTGGGTCTTTAACGGGTCCGGTCTCTGATGACGGACTGTGTTTCACTTCTGGATCTCAGACTGGAACCATTTATTGATCTCTGACAGGAACCATTTAGGATCTCAGACTGGAACCATTTAGGATCTCAGACTGGAACCATTTAGGATCTCAGACAAGAACCATTTAGGATTTCAGACAGGAACCATTCCCCTTTGTTTGGACTTAACAGTTAACTGCACCACAGTTACTAAATCAGACTGTGGTGACATTGCAAATTGGTTCTCATATTCGTAAAATAAATATCGGTTGTCATCCTGTTTCTGTCAGATGAAAAGTAAAACAGCCCGTGATGATTGCATTGCTTACTTATCTCCTTGATATTTGTGTAACATCTCCGCTGGTTCCCACTCTGTGTGCGTCTCTGCATACTTCACATTCTCCTTTTCATTTGTAATTGAATAGTTTGAATTCCTGCAGAGGAATCCGCCGTCACAATGGCCGCTTTCAGCCTCCTGGGAACAGACCAATAACTGCTTCTCTGGGCCGCTGATCCACTTCAGCATCTGAATTTTGATGTGTCATATTAACGTATCTGCGTCTGTTTTTTCATATACTAAAAACACAGTCTCACGGAAGTTCCTGAAATAGTCACGAAATTTAATCTATTTCATTTGTGTACGTAGACACGAATTTACCTTTTTTTTTGTGACGCTCGATCAGCACAACTTTCAACAAAGTATTTTTCTTTTCCGAATGTCCAGCAACTAGTGACGCATGGGTCAATTTCCGCTCCAGTCTTTTAAAAATAAAACTACTTAGCTTTAGGAAAAGATCGTGGTTTGAGTTTAAATAACATCGGAATTGGCGTAACTTAAGTACGGAAGTTACTTGACAAAAACTACTTAGTTAGGTTTAGGAAAAGATTGCGGCTTTGGGTTTAAATAACATTAGAAGTGGCGTAACTTAAGAACGGAAGTTATCCGACAAAAACGAGTTAGTTAGGTTTAGGAAAAGATTGTGGTTTGGGTTTAAAAAACATCGGAAGTGACGTAATACAGAAGTTACCTGACAAAAACTACTTAGTTAGCTTTAGGAAAAGATCGTGGCTTTGGGTTTGAATGACATCGGAAGTGGCGTAACTTAAGTACGGAAGTTACATGACAAAAACTAGTTAAAAAGCTTTAGGAAAAGATCGTGGTTTGGGTTTAAATAACATCGTAGGTGACATAATACAGAAGTTACCTGACAAAAACTATTAGCTTTAGGAAAAGATCGTGGTTAGAGTTTAAATAACATCGGAAGTGGTGTAGCTTAAGAACGGAAGCTTTGTGACAAAAACTGCTTAGTTAGCTATAGGAAAAAGGTTGTGGTCTGAGTTTAAATAACATCGGAAGTGGTGTAACTTAAGTACGGAAGTTACGTGACAAAAACTAGTTGGTTAGCTTTAGGAAAAGATCGTGGTTTCAGTTTAAATAACATCGGAAGTGGCGTAACCTAAGTATGGAAGTTACGTGACAAAAACTAGTAAGTTAGCTTAATGAAAAGATCGCGGCTTTGGGTTTACATAACATCGGTGATAAATCAATATTGACTTCTGGTTTCACAGCGGTTTCCAGGGAAAAAGGGAGTTTTTTTTTTACCATCCACCCCGACCTCCTTCGCCACTCTTTACATACGAATTGATTTTGTGCTGACCATCACGAAAAGAATGTGAAATTCGTGTCTATGAACACGAATCAATACATTACATTTTGTGCCTATTTCATGAACTGCTGTGTGACTGAACTGATACTAAAGAAGGTGATTGACTGATTTTATGAAACTGCGGTGGGAATTAAAGAATCTTAATTACACAAAACACTAAAATGGAATTAGAACGTTTTTAGAGCAACTTGCATAAAATGAAAAAAAGCTCAAGTATTTATAAGTTTACGTGATGGATAAGTAGCTTTTTTTCCAGATACTAGTCTCAGATCTGTATTCAGAATAAGTTATTTCTAGATATGAACACCAGTAATATCTACTTGACTGCAGGCCGACTACAAAACGTGCAGAAATGCTGAAACTCACACGGGGGCTGAAAACCTTCTTCACACTGCTGACTCCCAACAGAAGTCTGTGTTTCAATGACATATGAATAACTCCGCTGGCATCCCCCGCGGCGGCCCACAGGAAGTCTTTTCCCAGAGCATTACTCAGCCAAAACAAAGGCGGCCCCCGTCGCTGGCGTCCGTCCAGCCGTCACATCACCGAGAAACATTTTGCCTTTGTCTAACAAGGAAGTAATTCATTTGTACTGTCAGACAGCTGTTGTTACTGTGCTAATTCTGTGTTAGAGGATATAATATACTCCATCCATCCATCCTTTATAATAATAATATACTCACTCATACTAGCTTGTCGTGAAGGAGGTTAAATAACGCTTAATATGCAAAATTTTGGCGAGGAAAAATTGTCATGGCCATTTTCAAAGGGGTGCCTTGACCTCTGACCTCCAGATATGTGAATGTAAATGGGTTCTATGGGTACCCACGAGTCTCCCCTTTACAGACATGCCCACTTTATGATAATCTCATGCAGTTTGGAGCAAGTCATAGTCAAGTCAGCACACTGACACACTGACAGCTGTTGTTGCCTGTTGGGCTGCAGTTTGCCATGTTATGATTGGAGCATATTGTTTTATGCTGTTAATTGATTTCCAATAATAAATATATACATACATTTGCATAAAGCAGCATATTTGTCCACTCCCATGTTGATAAGAGTATTAAATACTTAACAAATCTCCCTTTTAAAGTACATTTTCAACAGGTAAAAAATGTGTGATTAATTTGCGATTGATTATTTTAATCGATTGACAGCCCTAGTTAAAATAAGTACATTACTTTTGGTTTCACACGGGACACAAACAGCAGTCTCCTGGGTGAATGTCCTGTGTTTGTTTGACCCATCCATCCACTCTGACATCGTCACTACGCGGACCTGCACGGGTTTCGATAAAAGGTATTTGTGATGCATCAAATACAAAAGTAATCGGGTAGAAAATATGTTCCGTTGCACCGTATTTGACAATGCACTTGTTGCGATTGTCTTGTAATTGTTTTGCACTAATAAATAAAAATCAATTCCTAAACTTTTAGCATTCAACAGCTTCAGTTCTGCTGATGCTTCTACAGACTCACCGGAGTCCAAGTGTGTAGCCGTTTTGCAAGTTTGGACCTTTCTTCTTGCCACATACATGAATATATGAATGCCTTTTTTGCATCTTCTCGTCTGTTTAGGTACATTTTCCTGCTCTCTGCTCTTTGTCTTTCAGAGGTCATCATGTCTTCCACCTCCAACTTTCTATCCCTCAGCTCTTTTTTATGAGATGAGGGGTTAGGAGCTCCATCTGGTGAAGGAATGATGAAGAGGAGGAAGAAAAGGAAAGGTAGGCTGTCCCTCTTGTAAAACCTGCCCTACACCTCCCTCTCTTTAGCTCCGTCTCTCTCAGAGGAGCGATCGCTGAGCTGGTTCTTGATGTTCTTCCAGTCTCAGTCTCTCACTGTGAGATGGACAAACCAGAGTTTCAAGACCGCTCGCCATGGATAACGTACGCGGTAACGGATCAAAACAAAGACAACACAACAACTGCTCCAACAAAAATACTTTATAATATGTCCGCACGTAAAACTTTTATTATCAAATAATACGTTTAAAAAGTTTTTGGCACAATGTAGTTTAAAGGAAAAGGATGTCGTTGAATTTCAGAATATCAGGAAAATAAATCACCCTGTGATGTTTGTGTGGTTCAAGTGTTTGTTTCCAGCTTGAATTTCCACTCTGTTTTCATTTTTTTTCAGAAGATATTTTGGCAGGTAGCGAGCCGTGGTCAAATGTTGCGATCGTCATTTCCGGTCAGTGCGCCGCAGAGTATTCGATTTGAGACGACCCTACCCCGTTGAAATTTCCGCACTACTCAAGTGAGTACAGAGTGCACAAAGTGCACTACATTGAAGTGTACTTCTGGAAGTACGTGGATTGGAACACACTCCAGGTCTCACAAACTGATTTATAACATCTAACGCTGGCATGAATGTGAAAGAGTCCTGTGTCTCCACATCTGCCCAGTGTGGAGAGGTTTTATAGGGCTCCATCTGTACTGTGTGTGTGCGTGTGCGTGTGCGTGTGCGTGTGCGTGTGTTGTACCTACACATCGTTCACCTCGACCGTTCACTCGCTGCGGAAGCTGGTTGAGTGTCGGTGGAAACTGCGAGTCGGCGGTCAGACCGGCTCTCTGTGTGGCCGACATGTGCCCGTCTCACACCGACTGTATGTTGCTCTGCATATAAAGTCAGTAAGAGATTGTAAAGTATTTGAGCTCATGGTTCCCTCTCTACATACTGTACCTGATGCTTTCTTTTCAAATACAGTAAATTCTGCAACCAACCCGGTCTCACAGGAGGGCGTATAAACAGCCTGATATTACACTGACATTCTGCGTGTCATGAATACAGTACGCATTTTAGCCTTTTTGCGTGTCATTTGTCCGCAACAAAACCACTTAGTTAGGTTTAGGGAAAACGTCATGGTTGGGCTTAAATATAAGTACGTAAACTAAGTAAAACTTGTACGGAAATAACGTAAAGCAGCTACGGAAAACACGTCACTAACGTAATTTACAAAGCAAAACATCGGTCTCGAACACGGGTGTCCTGGTTAAAAGTCGTGTTTGTTGGACACAGAAATCAAGAAAGGTGTTCTTAATGCACGCTAAACAGCTTACACATTATTGTGTTACACATTTGCCTTTTTGTGTGAACAAGCCGTGAAAATACATTCAAATTCACCTAAAATGATCGTAAACGTGTAAATCTTTAATTCTTTCAAAGTGTTGATTTGGTCCCCCAACCGAAACGAATATAAAGCAAGACATTATGAAATTAATATTCACTCACTGACCACTTTATTAGGTACACTTGTATAGTCTAAGAGCCATGGACTTTCAAGCCAACACATTCTCACTCCCAACTCGTCAAATATCGAAGTCACAAACGTCATATCCCACATGTCTTAATCTGAAAATGCTCCTTTCAGAATATCCAAACATCATTGTCACCTGCTTCAAATGTATTGTAGCTTGTAATTATCATAATGCAACCATTTATAAGACAACATGACTAATGAGGTCACATTTTAGACCAAATAAAGACAATGATTTAGCAATAATTTATTTAAAACATGTAAAGTATCTTTGTGAGATGTGTTTTCTGCAGGATCTGAATGATTAAAGTGAGAAGGAACTCAAGTGTTCAGTGTGTTTGTCGTATCAGCTGCAGCCTTCCTACATGTGTGTGTCTGTTGTGTTAGTTTCAGCGACCTGTCGGACCTGTTTATTTTGGACAGATGTTAAAGGTGCTACAGTGCATGTCTCATAAAGCCGACACATGACTCCTCGCTGTTGTTGTCAAACCGACAGTTTTATAGTCAGGCGACAGTTGACCCGTTACTGGAGCGCTGACACTCCTCGCCAGCACCACCTGGAAGACGTCAAGGTCAGCTCCACGTTCACATGCTGAGCATAGTTTTAACATAATTTATATCTCCTTTGTCTTTCTGTAGCACCAGCTGAGTGAGTCTGCATGGGCAGCTCAGATTAGGCGTCTGGTTCCTACGCCGTAGAGGTTTACAAACACGGTCTGGTTCCTCGCCGTAAAGGTTTATAAACACGGTCTGGTTCCTCGCCGTAAAGGTTTACAAACATGGTCTGGTTCCTCGCCATAGAGGTTTACAAACATGGTCTGGTTCCTCGCCATAGAGGTTTACAAACACGGTCTGGTTCCTCGCCATAGAGGTTTACAAACATGGTCTGGTTCCTCGCCATAGAGGTTTACAAACATGGTCTGGTTCCTCGCCATAGAGGTTTACAAACATGGTCTGGTTCCTCGCCATAGAGGTTTACAAACATGATCTGGTTCCTATGCCGTAGAGGTTTACAAACATGGTCTGGTTCCTCGCCGTAGAGGTTTACAAACATGATCTGGTTCCTATGCCGTAGAGGTTTACAAACATGGTCTGGTTCCTCGCCATAGAGGTTTACAAACATGATCTGGTTCCTATGCCGTAGAGGTTTACAAACATGGTCTGGTTCCTCGCCGTAGAGGTTTAAAAACGTAGTCTCGTGTCCTTTATAACCACAGAGCGGGACCCTTGCCGTGTCAGTCAGCAGCGTAACGCTCCATTAGAGGCTTGGCAGGTAGTACTCATGAGTTATAAGTGTTTCTGTGGGCTGATTTTTCCCTTTGCGTGTCTTTCTGTGCGTTGCGTTCGGCGGAGGAGCGAGGCGGCGAGCAGCCAGACAGACGGACGAGTCCGGACGGGCCTGTTGTACATGAGCTACTCGCTCTAATGAAAACCTGATCCCTCCTGAGGTAATGCTACAGTCACTTTGTGTTGAAGTGGTCCGCAGAACGGGGAGCGAGCTGGATCCCCTCGTCTCTAATAGATTCTCAGTCTGGACCGCCGTATTTCACAGCCGCTGGCAGTTCAGGGAACAACAAGGAGCTTTGTATACACACACTGATGTATGAGGGCATCAACATGTGGCTGCATCAGCCCAGTTTCACCTGGAGTAACATTCAAGTTGGACAATTCTGCACAATTTACTTCCAGTGCCTCACAGGAAGTCGTACATATATACAGTAAACCGTACATATACACTCATAAAGTAGTTAATTTAACAAGACATTCTACATATTGTCTAAAACAATAAGTCCCTGTCCCTGAATGATAGATTGATTGTGGTTTAACCTCCTCACTGCTAACAGAGGACGCTGTGGGTATATAGTAGGAAGTCAGTTCTCACCCTGCAGGTTGTTGATGTGCTGCTCAGATGTGGGGTTTTTGTGGTTGAGGTGAGAAGAGGCTGTTAGTCATTTAACCGCCGGTGGTTAGAAACACAGAGCGAGGACTGTGCACCACACAGGAAGTGGAGAACCGATACCTCACACACTCAACCGCCAACCACAGAGCGGCTTCTCAGTTTCATATGAAGAAACCACCGCCGGGATCGGTGTGACTGCAGGTCTGTGTGGAGTCACAGGCCACCTACTAACATCCCACTTCAGACCTCAAACCAGTTCAGGATTCAGAGTCCGTGGAGAGTCAGGAACCAGTCAGGTCGGTTTCAGATCAGCTGGTTCTGGTGTAGCCAACACAGTTCAGACTGTTGTAGTGATTAAACAAAGAGTTGAGTAACATCATATCTGATTAGATTTTGGTGGTCGAAGGTCACTGTGACCTCACAAAACACGTTTTCGGCCATAACTCAATAATGAATATGCTAATTATGACAAATTCACACTAATATCTAACAAGATAAAAATGAAGCAGTGATGACATTTTGGACAGACCTGGATGTAAACTGGAACTTCACTCGTTGGTGGAGGCAGACAACCGCAAAGCTGTAATTCTACATTTTAAATTGCCCCATATTCTCCCAGTTTGTAATAATTTTTTGCATATCTTGTCTCCAGCTATTTTTAAGCCACGCTAGCGGCGTAGCTCGATGTCTGTCCTTAACCTGATCTCATGGAAAGGCAAATAAATACCACAACATTTTGTGGACATTCTGCATGTCATGATAACGCATTTTAGGATTTTTGTGCGTCATTTGACGCCACGTTGTTACCGCGAAACAGTCATGGTTATGTTTAAGCAACAAAAATATAGTAATGGCTGCAGTTAGGTATAGGCCTCGTTTCCGTTTTGTTTTGTGTCCGTAAATCCATATAGTATTCGGATTACGCCCCCTAGTGTTCAACGCAAGGAAATGCATCTCTTTACGGATGGATAGAAACACCACCACAGATATAGGAATAGAAGTTAATTTTGTCTGTTTTCGCCGTCCAGTCTAGATGAATCATATTACATTCTTTCTAAGTGAAAAGTTAATATTTTACAAAACTGGCTCAATATGACGTTGAACTTTTCACTTGGAGAATAATGTATAATGTAATGTATAATATAATTCATCAATAAGTAATTAATTCGCTAATTCCATATTAACTTCCTCTGACACACAGTGCATACAGTCTGTGTGTTATCTGCCGCAAAAAAAACGCATCGCAAACACATCGGAGATCACAGAGGTTCCCATAGGAATGAATTAACTTCCGGTGGATTCACACACAGAGCTATGGGGAAACGAGGTGTTAGGCAACAAAATCACTTAGTTAGGTTTAGGAAAGTCTTCATGGTTGGGCTTAAAATAACTACGTAAACTAAGTCAATTATGTGCGTAAGCAACGTAACAGAAGTACGGAAAACACGTCACTAACTTAAAAATAACTCAACAACACTTTGGGACATGAACACCTGTCTCCTGGTTGAAAGTCCTGTGTTTGTTGGAGCCCTCCCTCCCTCCATCAGCAGTCTTTCTCTCTTTATTCTACGTCACTAGCTCTAAGCATAGCATATTCACGCAGATGCATTTACATTGCAGTCAATACAGACTACATGCAGTTCAAATGACATGATGACGATGACACAAATACTATCACCTCCCACCTGCACATAGAGCGACATAAAGGAAGTAATGTGATAGTCAGTTTTATGTGTGTATTATGACCCACAGGAAAAAGGAAGGAGCTGTTTTATAGTGTCTTTGAACAGCACACAGACTCGTGCACACATAAAGTCTTGATTGGTAAATTTGGCCGACTGCTAACACTCTCACAGCATTTGTCTAAAGCAGAGAGCTCTGAGCTTTTGGCCGACAATGAAACGAGTCCAACAGATTTTTTCCTCCGTCTTCGTCCCTTCATCTCGTTGCTCTCTGACTAAGTCAACACATCCGAGGGGTTTGACTCTGACTCTAACGGGCCTCTGGGGGATCAGATCTGGAGCTGAAACAAGCTACAGAAATAGAAAGAACAGAGTCATTTAATGGTGATGAGGAGAAAGGGGGAAAAATAACGATATCGCTCGTTTAACATCTGTGTGTCGGACAGAGGAAGTGAACTACAGAGTTTCATGATAGAAATGTGAAATATGACGTTCCGATAATTAGCTCTGAGTTTGTTTCACATGGGATGGAAACGTCATGTGATCTCTGCTTTGCACTTGTTTGCATGATGCTGACTTGTGTTCCTGTAGGGGTGATGTGATGAGCTGCATGACGTCGTGTTCACCACCTCGTGAGTGGAAAGTTTCTGAAAACTCAGAGTTCACGAATTGTGGCGTGTTTGTTGACGTTGTCAGAAATGGCGGAGGCCACGGAAGTAAATTTTTCGGTGCATAATAACTTAACATTTTGTAATTTTATCCGTATATTGTTTTTATTCATAATTTTATATTATGTCTGAGGAAAATGTTGATATTGCCTCTCATCGTTTTCCTCTCCAAAATCAGAGATTTCCAGAATAAAGTCATATTATTACGAGAATAAAGTCATAACTTTACGTGAAAAAAGTCGTAACATTACGAGAAAAAAGTCGTAATATTACGAGAATAAAGTCATAACTTTAAGAGGAATAAAGAAAATAATACGTAAAATTAGTACTTTATAATATTATGACTTTATTCTCGAAATCTCAAATTATTTTTTTTCCCTCAATGTGGCCCTAATACTCCGTCGTACCGTCGTACCATAGACCTAAAACAATGATAAATAAAAATGAAAATTCAAACAAAAAGAACAGTTTCTTCATTTCCATTTTTAAAACTCCACAGGGAGCCACTGGAGAGGAGCTGAAGAGACGCAGGTTGCTGACAGCCTGATTTAATTCAATCATTTTCACATTTTCATACAGCCACAACTTATCTATATCTTTGCATGTAA
The DNA here is from genome assembly GCF_043250625.1 of Sebastes fasciatus. NCBI lineage: Eukaryota > Metazoa > Chordata > Actinopteri > Perciformes > Sebastidae > Sebastes > Sebastes fasciatus. Next base: position 28,614,820 of record NC_133811.1, read on the forward strand.
TTCCCTGTATTTTGCCCAGTTATTATATACTTTTCATATTGACATAAATTACATTATACACTGTACCATTAACCACTGATTTATTATCTGGATTCCACACTTAGCTGGAAGCCTGAGTGAAACCAGAGCGGTTTGTGGTCTCACACTTCTGTCATTTGTGGGTCATAAACTGACTGAAACCACAGAGGAAATAAATAAATAAATGACCCACATTGGCTGTTTCCTGGTCAAACACACACAGTCTACATCCGTCAGCGAGTCATTGACAGAACAATCAAGACGTAGGTGTCCACTTCAATTATCATTTTCCATCTTTACAGTGTCCATGCTCTCGTTAGTCTCTGCTTCACGCTCCCCACGGACTCCACTTGGCTCGGCTCTAAAGGCATCTGGTGCAATTAGCCTTCGCTTCATCGTGCATGTGGTCCTGGTTTCTGAGGCATCTCAGGGCTCCCTGAGAGACCATGAAGGTCCCAGTTGATGAGTCTACGGGGTCGGACTGAAAGGCTTCAGAGCTCCGCAGTTAAAGTTAGTAGTTAAGATGATTAGCTGTGAATATCCTCCCCAAAGATAGACAGATATCTCAACGTCAAAGCTGCTGAGAGACTTCACACGGAGAGGTGAAAGGTTCTCATTCTCAAAAAGTACTCATCATGCATAATGGATCCTTTCAAAGTGCTTTATTATTACAGAATATTATTCTGTTTTTATCACTAATGAATACATGTAAGAGCATTTTAATGTTGCAGTTCGTCAATGTGGAACCAATTTTAAATACTTTGTGTGCAACTGGGTAGATTGGTAGTATATTACTGCATCATATCGTATAAAATCATCATGCTTTTATATCTAAAAATGTAACTTTAAGTGTCAAATAAATGTAGTGGAGTAAAAAGTATAATATTTCCCTCTGCGGTGTAGTGGAGTAGAAGTATAAAGTGGCAGAAAATGGAAAAAGTGATGTTAAAATTGTCCTTAAAATGTACTTTGTTATATTCCACCACTGCCAGAAGATGTATTTGTTGTAAAATAGCGGTGTCTTGTAATCCCTTGTGGGATGAGAAAATGAATTAAAAGATACTTTAATAAAATAAACTATAATATATATATACATATTAGGGGAAAAGGGAGTCGCAAATCACAAATAGCGATGCAACGCATGAAAGAAAGTGCAGAGTTATGCGTTGTAAATGATTAATTAATAATAAATATAAAGATATTTTTTAAATATGTATAAAGTGCATCAGTGTTACAATTTCATAATAGTGCTATGACATTTTCACACTTATGTCAATATTCTGATTGAAATATATCTTTGCAATTACTTTCTCAGTAAACACTTTGATTTTAAATTAAATGTTTGTGTTTTACATAAAATAATATCTGTTGAACGTTTGTTTTTTTATTTGAGTTTATTTGCACATTTTTTTAAAAACCTTCATGTTGAGCAAAATCTGAATATTTCTCAGAAAGAGGTGACATTTTGATTTTTTTTTTAAGGACAATGATTTTAATAGAATATAATTTCTCTATAACAACTTGTTAATTCTGATTTTATCTGAGATTTTTGATTTTAAAGAACTCGCTAATGAACATTTTTTTAATATTTTAAGTATCTTAAATGTATGAAAACAAAATATGCAGCATGCCTGGCATCTGTGACAACATCTGTATTTTATTTATAATTTTTTGTGTCAGCATTTGTTGGATATTCATTTTTATCTGCTCTGCTACTAATAATAATAATTATACCAAATTCAAGATATACATTAATAAAAACCTCCTCTCCACATCTGTGCTGACACTGAAACAGATAAACATTTTATTAATATTTTATTATTTATTAATTTAATTTTTTTTGCTGAGATGCTTCACACAATATGAATACAAGGGAATATTTGGAATATATGTATGTGCACATTTTTTTCTATTTCACGAATTTCACTAAATCCACTCCATTATGCATGTTTTTTAAAGCAGCCAGGTGTAAACGGAGGATATAATGGTGCTCAGAGAGTGAAAGGAAACAGTGAGTGAAGTATGCAGCGTGGCGTGCCAGCTACCGTCAGGATTTAGGACCTGATAGTAAAACCTGATAGTAAAGTTGATTGACCTCCGACCCCGATTAGTGAGCCTGAAACCACGAAGTCTGTATCTCACACTGAAGTCTACAGAGATGAAACCGTTTAACCAATATAATAATAATAATAATTAGCTCTTCGGAGCAGTTTGAAGGAACATTTCTGAGCAAAATGTCTTCATGTAAAGTAGAAAAATAAGTTCTTTTCAATGACTCACAGGAAGAGTTTCAGGTGTCAGCAGGTCAGTCTGAGTTCAGTCGGGTTGTAAAGTTGAAGGTTAATAAACTTAATTGGCTTCAGCCCAAAACCAACACAAGTCAAACATTTTATCTTCATCCTCCAAACTTAATGAACATCTGATAAACTCCCTGCAGATATTGTGGTATATGCTAAACTATCGATTAGTCTTTTGACAGAAAATTAATCAACAACTATTTTTATTAAATAAATAAATTGTTATATCAACCATTCCCAAAGTCCCAGCATCAGTGAGGTCTTATGTGATGGTGATTGATAATCTTTGGACTGTTGGTCGGATCAAACGAGCTGTTTGAAGACATCAACCTGGGTTGTAGGGATATCTACGTCGCCGTTCGATGTCCATGTTCATTTAGTAAATAATTATGGTCCCATTTAGAGTCAGATAGACCATAAAGCAGGGGATGCTTTAGGGCGGGGCTACCTTGTGATTGACAGGTCGCTACCACGGCGTTGTCCGGTCTGGGAGTTGTCCGTGTTTTCGTCTTACAGCTTTAACCCTTTCACAGTGTGTTTTCACGTCATCAAAGTTTATTTATTACATTTTGATCTTATAGCGTTCGGGTGTACTCAGCTCAACCCTCTCGTGGCACTTCTGGTTGCAAAAGATGACGACGAGAAACCAAGATGCTGATGGTCAAAAACCAAGATGGCGATGGCTGAAAACCAAGATGGTGACGGCCAAAAACCAAGATGGCGATTGCCAGAAACCAAGACAGCGGCGGCCAAAAACAAAGATGGCGACTGCCAGAAACCAAGACAGCGGCGGCCAAAAACAAAGATGGCGACTGCCAGAAACCAAGATCAAGGCCTATAGAAAGGAGGATATGTCACGCGTCATCAACGCGTCGTATCTTCGGGAGTATAACACATGCGCAGTAAAATCTGGTCTGCCCTCGCCGAAATTGAGCCAATCACAACGCACGACTGCAGCTTCAGTTACACTGCGCATGCGTTATACCCCATACCCATGTCTGCCCGTGACCCAGCCTCCTTTCCATAGACCTTGACCAAGATAGGGAAAACCCAAAAACCAAGATGGCAACGGCAAATAGAATGGACCAGAAATAGAGTACAGTGATAAATTGTAAGTTTGCCCCAAATGCAATAAAGGAAACAAAACAATTCAGACCTCTTCAACTCATCAAAAACCATCCAAACCTGCTCTGACAGCAACATTTCGAGCATCCTAGATCAGTGGTTCCCAACCTCTTTTTGTCCCTTTCATCTCTTTGTTTTCAACCAGTGGGAGAGCAGTGAAAAAGTGGAAAAAATCTCCCTTTAAGGTCCATTTTGAACAGATAAAAAATTTGATTAATTGCAATAAACTATGGACAAACGTGATTAATTGTGATTAGATATTTTATTCGATTGGCAGCCCTATAGTTTATACATGTGTGAATCTAATTCAGAAAACCTCAGTGCAGACAAATCCTTCTGCACCCCCTGTGATCTCTGGCGCCCCCTAAGGGGGACCCAGACCCCAGGTTGGGAACCGCTGTCCCGGGTTACGGTTGTACATCCTCTCCCTGAACAAAACAAGACAGAAGGCAGCCAAATGTCTGTGTGACGTCAGATCCTGGAGCTGCTTCAATGACAGTGAATGGAGAGCAGGTTTATCAGCATCACAATGTGACCGAGGCAACAAACAACAAGAGTCTCTGACATCACGGAGAGTCCAGTAGAGGACAGAGACACATTAAAGACCTTTAGGCCCCCACGTTCCCCTAAAAACATCTAAAAATTCAGATGTTTTCCATCTCAAATCGTCCGCCCAACAGGGACCTGTAAAGCACATAGAATTACATCAGAGAGCGAGAGGAGGAGGAGGAGGAGGAGGAGAGAGAAGAGGAAAAATTCTTCAAGTATGAGAAAATTTTACAGCTCTCCTCCCCTCTCTCTTTCTCTTTTTTTTCCTCCTCTCTTTCTGTCCGTCCTCTCGTCCTCCTGCTGGTCATTCAATGAGAGTTTCACAGAGACGGAAAGTCACCTCAGCTCACAGCAGGTAAGATGCTGCTTTGATTGAGTTCATTCAATTTGGAAATGAGTTCATTGATATTATGAATATTGCATCAATGTGCACGAGGAGACATGAATTCAATTAGCAAAATGAATCAACTACAGATGAAACAATGAGGCAAATATCTAAATCTCAGCTATTTTGTTACTGATTAATCCTTTTTAGTTGTGACGACTTTGTCTTACTGAATATCTTTGAATCTGAAGACGTCGTCTTGGACTTTAGGAAATCATAGATAACTGATAATATACAACCATATATTTAATATTCTGAATAATTCAACCATGTGCAATATTTTATTTGCACGGTACAGAAAGTATGAACAACTTTCAGCTCCACAGCTGATGGAAAATAGAAACAACAAAGGATGTTGTGTCATGCAATATAGTTTTTTGTTTTTGGTGCAAAGGGCAGTACACAAAACAGTATACACAATATACAATATGTATGCAATCCATAGGAATGGACAGAAAACAAAGCATAACAAAATTAATTAAAAAATTACAAATTAACATTACTATTTTATATTTAGTTGTGTTTATATTAAGAGCTATATTTTAACAGCACTATTTTATGCCTTAATTATCATTTTGCTTTTACTTTTACATATTTTATGAGCATAGTTGAAGGGACCTGGGACAACATTTTTATTGCCTGCTTTGCTGGAATTGACAAATGACAAGTACCTTGAAAAACAAAACAATAAATAAATAACAATATATATATATATATATATATATCTTGTATATTCCCCAGTCTGCAAGTAGGATGAGTTTATTTCAGCCAGATCAATATCAATTAAAACAGAAACGAGACAGATTGTTGCAGGAATATCAACAGAACGATGCCTGTAAAGTCCTAAAACATGAGACTTTGTATTAGAAACAGGTGAAATCAATCTGTCGGCGTATTCTGACTTGTTTTCTCCAGATGTTTTAGGAATAAAAAACAGAATAAAATGTTAAGAAGAGGATGTTTAGACTGCATCTTCACCTTAAGGCTCCTGCATGAATGCATGCATTATGTTTAACTGTTTATAACTAAGACTGGCTGCAGACCAGATGAAAATCGATGCAAATTTATGTGAGAACCACAAACTCTGTGAGTTTCTTTTCCAAATGATTTCATGTTGTCATATGTTGTCCGTGTGACCTCGTCCTGTGAAAGCCCCCGTCTGGCTGTCCAGACTGAGTACGTCACTGATGCTCGTTAACGAAGGCGATGTGGTGGCTGTCAATCATTACATCACCAATGGCCAGGCAAAGCATTACAACATGCCATTAACCTGCAATAAAAACTAAAATATTCTGACCAAAAAGCCACTAACCAGAGGCTTTTATTCACTTGTCTTCCTCAGGCCATTGAGTTCACTCTTACGGTACATGTCCACGAGATCTGTCATTTCCACACTTCCCATTCCCAAAGGCCTCAGAAGGAGGTTATGTTTTCACCGGTGTTGGTTTGTTTGTTTGTCTGTTAGCAGGATTACTCCAAAAGTGCGTGATGGATTTGAAGGAAATTCTTTGGAGGGGTGGGGTGTGGCACAATGAACAATCCATTAGATTTTGGTGGCGATCCGGATCATGATCCGGGTTCAGGAATTTTTTTACGGATTCCGATCAGCTAGAACACAAAAATTTGTCCAACTTTATTTGGGATATTCATAGATTTGTCCGGTTCGTCACATACTGTTGCTAGAGGGTGCCTCTGTGCGTCGGTTTCCGATGCAGAGGGGCACTTACCAAACGGTGGTATTTGACGAGTTGGTTTGGTTTATCCGCCCTGTTATTCGGATCTGCTCCAAAATGTAATGGGTGCAATTGGTCCATGCTTCACCCTTCCACCAAGTGTCATGAAAATGGGCCAAGCAGTTTTTCTGTAATTCTGCTGTCAAACAGACAAAAAAACTAACAAACCGAACCGAAAACCTCCTTGGAGGACGTAATAATGGCAGAGCTTCTGAGAAAACAGCAGGAAACAAAACTCAATATGCAACATGTTGACAGGCTGGCTCCCTTATGATAATAACCGGCCCCAGATATTTATTAATTTGTGCAGACGGGATGGCGTTATGCTGTTGTTGTGGACTCGGGTCCAGCACTGGGAAGGCTGAACAGCTGGTTTTACTGCTGCAGAAAGTGGATTTGAGCTCAAATAGCGGAAGTATTACATACATGTGTGGAGCTGCTGTCCGTGAGAAAGAAAAAAGATGATGGAAGAAGATGACGGGACGAGAGACAACATAGTATAACGTTATACAGACATAACAAGGCTGCTAAATGAGAGAAGCATCCGCCGATACGTTACACGTGTTAATAATAAGCCGACTATCTCCGTTGGCGGAGGTCTGCGCTCTCCGGGTGCCATTCTAGTTATCTACGTAAGCAGCCCTTGCGATGCATTCTGGTAGCACTGCATTGCGTTTCTAGAGACGGGGTGTCATGTTGGCAGCTCCTCATTTGCATAAAGTAGGCGACTTTATGCAAATCAGGGGCGTCCAGCGCGACTCGCTGCCTCTGGAAACTCACGAAAATGTTTAAATTAGGGCTGTCAAAGTTAACGCGTAAACGCAGAACAATGTCATGCTAGTTTGTCGCTAAATAAACTTAAAGTTAAACTGGCAAGGAAAAACGGTCATGTCCGTCCCTTGACCTCTGACCTCTAGATATGTGAATGGGTACCCACGAGTCTCCCCTTTACAGACACATCTGAAAGCCTCCAGGTATCACCTGTTCAGTCGTATCTCAGCATCAACCAGAAGTTTGTGTTTTGAACGAGCCGCTCTGAAGGAGTTTATTTTGGCTTCTGAAGCTCGGTGTGAACAGGAGGAATGAAAACCAGCAGCAGTGAGAGAAAGTAAAGCTGGAGAGTCTTTACGGTGCGTTCAGGGACTTTCTATTGCCCTCCTGTGTTTTCTCAGAGGGTCCGTCCGACAGGAGCAGCTGCAGCAGCTTTAACGGGCAGGTATTTACAAGCTAATTGTTCCCATTGAAGTCAATAGAGACGGCTCACGAGAGTTCTAGACAAAGATGGACGTTAAACTGCAGATGCTGAACCCTGTTTGTGTCGAGTCAAGTTAAATTAGCAACAGAGTCAGGTTCACATATGAGACGCAGCAGTTTGAAGGAGGCATAGGCCTTCAGTACACAAACTGAAGTACTAGGAGACATACTGTGTCCAACTTTATGTGGTATATTCATAGATTTGTTCAACTTTATGTGGTATATTCATAGATTTGTTCAACTTTATTGGGTAAATTCTTTTTTGGTCCATGCTTCACCCTTCCACCAAGTTTCATGAAAATCGGTCAAGTAGTTTTTTCTGTAATCCTGCTGACAAACAGACCAACAAACCAACAAACCAAACCGAAAACCTCCTTGGAGGACGTAATAATGGCAGAACTTCTGAGAAGACAGCAGGAAACGAAACTCAGTTAACAAAATGCAATATGTTGACAGGCTGGCTCCCTTATAATAATAACTGGCCCCAGATATTTATTAATTTGTGCAGTCAAATTGCAGACGGGATGACGTTATGCTGTTGCTGTGGACTCGGGTCCAGCACTGGGAAGTCTGAGCAGCTGGTTTTGCTGCTGCAGAAAGTGGATTTGAGCTCAAATAGCAGAAGTATTAACCAGCTTCGGTTCTAAACCTCTCTGGGGAAACACGGTGGTTGGATCATTTAGGGTTTGACTCATATTTGTGGATTCGCTCAGCTACTGAATGTGTGCAGGAGGAAATGTCAGGGGGAAACTCTAAGTGTGGAGATGTTTATCTTTTTCCTGTAATTTAATAATATCGTGGTCTTTTGTGGGGATTTCCATAAATACTGTCTGACCATAAAATAGAGATTCAATTTAAAAAATGTCAAACAGTAACAGATTTTTTTTGACCAGTGTTGGAAACTCTGATCAACGCTTGTTGGTTATTTATTTATTTATTTATTTATTTATTCATTCATTCATTCATTCATTTTTCCATAATAATTTATTTGTAGTAACATCAGGTGTACAGAAACATACAAATAAAGCACAAGTGCAAATGATTGTCCCTCCATATTTTGGTATTTTCCCCCCAAAGCCCCCTCCCACCCAACCTTCACCCACTGCCGATAAAAAAGGATAAACAACAAAAAAGAAAGTTAAAAGAAAAAAAGAAAGAAAAGAAGATAAATATTTGTCATTGTTTTGTGTTGTTAATTGATTTCCAATAATAAATATATACATACATTTGCATAAAGCAGCATATTTGTCCACTCCCATGTTGATTAGAATATAAAAAATACTTGAGAAATCTCCCTTTAAGGTACATTTTGAACAGATAAACACGTTTATATTGAGCTTATATTTCCAAATCATTCAGGATCAGTTAGGCCTAACACAGCTAAACCAATAAGACATGAGATTCCATTTCATTAAATACTCTTCATATACTAAATATATTAAGTAGTCTAAATAATCAGCCTTTAGTCTGATCCATCGCCAAGACTGCATTATAACAAATTACCCTTTCAGACCAAGTTAGTTTTTCCGTTGTGGTTTATTGGCCGACACGCTGCACCGACAGGCCCGTAAACAGCTAATGGCCCCATATCTGCTAATTGTGACCAAAGTGGAGTCTGCTGAGCTCACGTGAAACTTTAAGGTATCTTTAAATGTGTTTCTGTCTTCGTTCCAGAGGAGGAAAATCACCTGGAGAACAGCGGAGAGACGGGAGGCAAAAGGAGCGGTGAATGTCATCACCTCTGTGGGATGTGATTGAAGTGACAGCAGCCGACAGAGATCTCTTTCACCTGCAGCTCGAGTGCTGCTAATCTGTTCATCTTTGGAAACAATCAGCTTCAACTCAACCAAACTAAACAGCTTCAATCAGCTCAGATTTCCTGAGCAGTTTCCCTTCTTTCCCTCTCCTTTTTTTATTTTCCTAAACAACCTGAGGAAGATTTTTCCTGGTCTGACCCCAGCGATGTTTCCCTTCATCCCCTCCTCCCTCCTCCTCGTCCTCCTCCTGGCAGCTCCGGCCCTCCTGACTCCATCAACCTCCCACGAGTTACAGGTCAGAGGTCAGAGGACGCCAAGGGACGCCAAGCAGGACTCCGTCAGGGTGAGTCGATGGTTGGTTGGTGATTTAGTGAGGAACAGTTGGACCGTCGGCAGAACGAGTAGAAATGACTGACAGGTTATTGGCTGCATTGACAGAAACATCCTCCAATTGAAGAGATAATATTTCCTTCAAGAAGTGAAGACTAATCTCAACCTGATTCTCCTCAAATCCTCCCAAATAAAGACAGAAAAATAATGATGCATTCAGACAAGTTTCGTGTACTTAATGCCAAAAATGTACGATTTTTGATCATCTGGAAGTTACGCCCAAATGAGCAGTAGTAAAAGAAGTATTCAGATCTTTTACTCCACCTTTAACAGCTGCAACATTAAAGTGATGAATTCATTAATGCATCAATAATTATAATACAATAATATCTGCATAATGTTTCTTTTACTTTTGGTACTTTAAGTATATTCTGGTACTAGTATTTATGTACTTTTACTGAAAGCTACTACGAGGAACTTAAATCTTGTGTTGATTTTAGCGGCCCCTCTGGACAAAAGTGGTAGTGTTTCTGAGCGCCAGACTCCCTTTAGAAATCCTCTCATTTTAAGTAGATTTTGATGCTCAGAGTACTTCTTCCACCTCTGTTTATCAGCTACATCCTCCCAGAAAAGACAAACTGTCTTTGCTGTAGTTTAGTAAAGACTGCATTCTTGATAGAAATGCATTCAAACGTTGACCGTTTACTTGTGAGATGTGAAAACTCTGCAGAAACGTTTGGTTTAGAAGTTGGATTGAAAAACTGTCAGAATTAGTAATTCAACATCAGACTTTACTGGCAGCGGTGGAAGAAGAACTCTTTTACTTAAGTAAAACTAGCAATACCACAGTGTAGAAATACTCTGTTACAAGTAAAAGTCCTGCGTTCAAAATATTGCTTAAGTCAAAATCAAAATATATTTAAAGTACCAGAAGTAAAAGTACTCATGTAGCATTACCGGGACGACCTGGAGGCCTGATCCCCGGTAAGTTACCAGCGTTACTGAAGAAAAACAAGTAAAGTTTGGCTTTGAGGAACTGCAGTTTTTGGCACCTCAGTATTGGCGTCATTTCTCAGCACCGGAGGTCATCGCTTGTTCCTAACTCAATGCATCGTTTAATAATTGCTCTTTTAGGTCGCAGCAATACTGCAAACATAACACAAAGAGATACTAAAGTTGAGCTTTGACATTGTTACAGGTGGTGATCTCAGAGAGCTTCCTCACTCAGGGGGATTCATCTGATGTCAGCCAGGGAGGTAAAAACCTGTTTATTTTATTAATCATACTCATTTAAGCATCTAAAGTTCAGTTTCCATCTCCCAGTTTTTTAATCCAACCTGTTCATCTCTCAGGTAGAGAAATCAACCTGATCCCCGGTTCTCCTCTGGTCCTGACCCACAAGATCAAACTGGTTCCGTCGGGCTCAGGTTCTGGGTCTTGCGGTTGTGAGGCGGACTTTGCTGCCCTGCGGGAGCGTCTGGAGAGGCTGGAGAGGGAGGTGTCGTCCCTCAGGGAGAAATGTGGAGGAGCTGAGGGAGGCTGCTGCACCTCCAAGGAGAGCAAAGGTAAAACCAGCTCGTTGTTAATATTTCTCTCTAACTTTACATAAGCAACAACAGTTAAAGTGTCTGTAAGCAGCGTGAGAACAATGTGACAATGCTTCACTCGGCTTTGCAGAGCAGAGAAATCAATAAACAAAACAAAACAATGACAGATATTGTCCAGAAACCCTCACAGGTACTGCATTTAGCATAAAACAATATGCTCCAATCATAACATGGCAAACTGCAGCCCAACAGGCAACAACAGCTGTCAGTGTGTCAGTGTGCTGACTTGACTATGACTTGCCCCAAACTGCATGTGATTATCATAAAGTGGGCATGTCTGTAAAGATTCACATATCTGGAGGTCAGAGGTCAAGGGACCCCTTTGAAAATGCCTGTGACAGGTTTCCTCGCCAAAATTTACTTTGGAGCGTTATTTAACCTCCTTCGCACAAGCTAGTATGACATGGTTGGTACCAATGGATTCTTTAGGTTTTCTAATTTCATATGACACCAGTATCAGACTTTTCTTCTGTCTTTCTTTCGGACATTTTTCTGATTTTTCTTCAGAACATTTTTCCGACTTTTCTTTCGGACTTTAAAAAAAAAAAAAATTCTGACTTTTATTTCGGAAATTTCTCAAACTTTTATTTCAGACTTTTTTTTCGGAGGTCAAGACCCCTTTGAAAATGGCCATGACAGTTGAAATGCAAGATGCGTTAATGTGCTAAAGAAAGTAGTGGCGTTAAAACAAATTTGTGTTAACGCGTTATTGTCACGTTAACTTTGACAGCCCTAGTTTAAAGGCCTTTTTACACACCAGGTTTTATGTTGTGCGATTAATTCGCACATCACAGAATGTGATGTGCGAATTAAGGCGAAAAATCAAAAAAAAAAATTCAGAACAAGGTGGATTTTTCTGAGCTTTTGCACCGCGAATAAAGGCATCAACCAATGAAGTTGTGCAGAACGGACATAGTGGACACATACAGTATATTACTCCTTTAAACCTTGACAAAGGCAGCGCGGACCAGATCCACTCTTTCCATTCTTACCTTACACAATAAAAGCCCTAGACATAAAATATTCCAACCCGATCTCACAGTAAGGCATTTTAGCCTCAAAATACGTATGGAAACAGCGTAACATAAGTACGGAAAATAGTCACTAACGTCACTTACAAAACAAAACACTGGTCTCGAACAGCGGCCTCCTGGTCTAAAGTCCTGTTTTTGTTGGACCCATCCACCCAGCATCAGCAGTCTCCCTCTCTTCTGATTCTACGTCACTACCTCTGAGCGTAGCATATTCACACGGATGCGTTTACATTGCAGTCAGTGCAGACTACATGGCGACAAATGACACGCCAAAAGCAAGAACGCCGTTCTTATTGCACGCTTTTGCCTCGCACATCATCGTGTCATTCATACGCCCTTTCATGCAACTGAGCTGAATATTCGCAGGCGAGTATTTTCGTTTTCGTGTTGTTTATATTTGTCACGCCGCCTGCCCCTCCGGTGTGTAAAGGCCTTAAACCTCAAAAACATCATATTTAGGTGATGATGTCATGTTTTTGTAACTGAACCCCGCCCATCTCCAAAACCACAAATACATGAAAATCTCTGATGTGAAATAAACAAAACAGCAGAACATTGTGTGTTCCTTTTAAGCTGATTGAGAAAATATGTTTGGATGTTTTGAGGACATGTTTAGCTCCGTTATGATCGTCTGGACCAGAGGAAGTCAAACCCTCAGGGGGTCACGTGATTTACAGTAACGTCTTTAACGGGACAAAACGCCAAAGATCCACCCTAAAACCACTTAAAACTTGTCTTTAATCAACATGTTGTTGTCTGTGATTTGTTTTGACACACAGTAAAATTAAGTTATTAGGACATAATAAATCATAAATATAAGACGGTCCCTTTAGAGAACAAGATGGTTCATCTCAAGGTGCTTATCTCCAGATAAATAACGGAGGTGTTGAACCTAGATTTGATTCCTAAATGTTATCCTAACTATGAAAAATGATGATCATACTCACACAGCTTTTGAATCTGACCACAGTCATGCTATCACTATTCACCATGTGCTTCACCATGACAACAAATACAAACACATGATCTAATATGATTCTTTTGGTACTGATAACGTAACAGACCAGTCTAGACTCTCACTGTTATGAATTTTTAGCCCGATTACAGTCTGAAATGACACATCTGGGTTTTGTGTTCTTGCTTTGCTGCGCAGCATGTGTTTATAGCAACATGTCTTGTATAAACACGGCACTGAATGTTCTTTGTTTGTTGAAAAATCCCTGTTTCTCTGTAGTCACAGCTGGATTGTTGTTGGTCAAAAGCTGCGAACAAAAACAGCCACGCTCGGTCGGTCCACCCCTGTGGTCCAGACTGATATATTTTAACTGTTGTTGGATTTGTAAATTACATTTTGTACAGACATTCATGTTCCCCAGAGGATTAATGTTAAAGATTTCTTCTGACTTTTCCTCTGGCGTCACCGGGAGGTTTTGAGTGAAATAAATGTTGACAATTATTGGATAGTTTGCCATGAAACTAACGAATAAACGTCTATAAATCTGCATAGAAATCATAGAAAAAAGAGTATTCGTATAACTGCAGAACTTGCCTGAGAATAATCACATTTTTAAGTTTTCTTCAGTATCAAAGTAATCCAGTGATAGATGTCTGTTCATTAATGGGTTCACTGCAAACAGGAACTGCTAACAGATAATTCAGCATACATTTAGTAGAAAGAAAAGTAGTAAAAATACTCTATTATAAGTAGAAGTTCTGTATTCATTCACTCCATGATTCTATTGTGATATCTTTAGATTCAGTGTGACGTACCCTTTCCGATGATATCATTATCTCTGATGTCCATCGAGAATAAATGTCCATAAAGATTAAGGAGGCGATTAAAATATATATATATATATAAAAATGGTGGAAAATCTAGTCAAGTGGACTTTAGAGGTTCTTGGGGCTTTTTTATAGAGCACATTGAGCTGGACATGTGGGTCAAATTTAAAGTCAATCTGACTTACGATGTAAGGGGTTTTGGACGTTAAAGACAGCGCCACCAAGTGGCCGATTGGGGTCATATTGGAGTCTTGAACCCTACCTAAATATAACAAAGTGTAAACTATTCATTTGTAAAACAACTCAGTACAGTCGTTAAATAATCGTAGTGGGTTTGAGGTACAAAGTCGGAGTACCGTTACCTCCGTTTTGTACTTACTAGAGTATTTGTACTTGTGACTGTCAGTTAAATCATCTTTGACAGATTTATGTTAGATTCAGTCCATCAGTCACTTCCTCCGTCGGAGTGGAGCTGACCTCAGGACTGATCCATTAGAAACTGGCAGAGCTCGAAGCATGAGCTAACTGTGTGTGTGTGTGTGTGTGTGTGTGTGTGTGTGTGTGTGTGTGTGTGTGTGTCCTCCGCTCGCTGCCCAGTGTGATCTCAGTCCGGCTCCATCTCCTCCCAGTCCGGAGCAGCTTCCCTCCTCCACCCTCCTGTAATTAGTCAAAGCAGCGCTGCGTTACAGTCTAATTAGAGAGGATTAGACCTCCACCCCCCCAAATACTGAGAGGGACGACGACTCTGCTCTAAATAATTCAAGACATGTTTCAGATCAACTTCCATTATTAAACTGCAGCAAACAAAAGCTTCTGTCAGGATGAACTGTACAGTTCGAGCTCCGCTACTAGTGAGGCTATAAGGACACATTTTTATTTTTGGCAACTCTTTCATCTACATCTGACTTCACAATACGTGCTTGGTTAAAGCCTTTCTTTACCCACAGAGCAGGGCGTTGTCCAATTACAAAAGATTATAGGCTAGCCGAAGAATAGCTAGCATGGAAACATCCTACATGAAAGACCACATGGTTGAAGTGTCTTTGTGTCCTCTCTCTTGTTTAACCCGTCTGTCCTCTGTCTCTCTGCTTCAGGTGCAGGTTGCTCCATCAAACCAAAGACGGACGAGTGTCCCAACGAGTGCAGCGATCAGGGGCGCTGCGTGGACGGAAAGTGCGTCTGCTTCCCCGGTTTCAGCGGTCCGGACTGCAGTGAGTCCAACTGTCCCGGAAACTGCAACGACAACGGGCGGTGCGTCAACGGACAGTGCGTTTGCGACCCTGGTTTCGCCGGCGCCGACTGCTCGCAGAGAGGCTGCCCCGACAACTGCAACGACCACGGCAGGTGTGTGAACGGCAAGTGCGTCTGCGACAGTGGCTTCGCTGGTCCCAGCTGCTCGGACAAATCCTGTCCTGGTAACTGCAACAACAGGGGGCGCTGTGTGAACGGGCAGTGTGTGTGCAATCCTGGCTTTACCGGCACAGACTGCTCTGAGAAATCCTGCCCAGGTAACTGCAACAACAAGGGCCGCTGCGTTAACGGACAGTGTGCGTGCAATCCTGGATTCACCGGCCCGGATTGCTCAAAGAGGGCCTGTCCTGACAACTGCAACAACCGCGGCAGGTGTGTGAACGGTAAATGTGTGTGCGACAGCGGCTTCACCGGTGCAGACTGCTCTGAGGACTCCTGTCCAGGAAACTGCAACAACAAGGGGCGCTGCGTTGACGGAGAGTGCGTTTGCGATGACGGATTCGGCGGCCCGGATTGCTCTGAAAGAACATGCCCGGATGACTGCAGCGACCGCGGCAGGTGTGTGAACGGTAAATGTGTTTGCGACAGCGGCTTCACCGGAGACGACTGCTCTGAGGCGTCCTGTCCAGGAAACTGCAACAGTAGGGGGCGCTGCGTTAACGGACAGTGCGTCTGCGATGCTGGATTCACCGGAGACGACTGCTCTGAGGCGTCCTGCCCAGGAAACTGCAACAACAAGGGACGCTGCGTTAACGGACGGTGCGTCTGCGACAGCGGCTTCACCGGAGACGACTGCTCTGAGGCGTCCTGTCCAGGAAACTGCAACAACAAGGGTCGCTGCTTGAAGGGACGGTGCGTCTGTGATGCTGGATTCACCGGAGACGACTGCTCTGAGGCGTCCTGCCCAGGAAACTGCAACAAAAGGGGGCGCTGCGTTAACGGACTGTGCGTCTGCAACGCTGGATTCACCGGAGACGACTGCTCTGAGAAAGCTTGTCCCAAAAACTGCAGCAACCACGGGAAGTGCGCAAACGGGAAGTGCGTTTGCGAGGTGGGCTTTGCCGGGCCGGACTGCTCCGCCAAAGGCTGTCCCGGAAACTGCAACAACAAGGGGCGGTGCGTCAAAGGGAAGTGCGTCTGCCGGCGGGGGTTCACCGGACCAGACTGCAGCCAGTGTGAGGAGGGGAGGACCGGAGCCAACTGTGATACCGGTGAGTCCTGGAGACCTGAGGCTACACTGTGGTATTGCTATATTTTACTTTAGCAAAAGATCTGAGTACTTCTTCCACCACAGCCAGTAAATTCTGATGTTGAAATGCTAAAGGTCTTTGTACGTAGTCCGTATTTTTTAGGGGTTTTTTTTACGATTTTTTTAATACCAGAATCGATATATCTGCTTCATTTGAGTAAAAGGAAGTTACCGCTTTTATTGTTGTAGTCTGAGTAACTTGACGTCATATCCGTTCCGTATCCGTCAACCAAAACAAACCGCTTTCTGGTTTCGTCTAGAAAACGTCGGAGGGTCAGCGTGGATACGAGCTGCACCCTCACATGATAAATCCAGCGTGGTAAACACTACACATCCAGTAAAGGATGGAAACACTTTGCAGGAAAAGCAGAGCTAGACATCACGGCTAAAGCTGCATGCTAACTCTGCTTTGAACTGGTCTTGATTCATTCAACAACTTATTTTCCATCAATGATCTCATCGTTTCTGCTCAGAGCACTCGTAAAGTTTTTATTTTCATCATTGAGGACGTTTCCGTTCACTTTGTTGATTCGCTGCATCCTTGTTTGAGTGACGTCTAGTTGCTGTTTTCGTTGTTGTTCTTTGCCGTCGTCCTTGTTGTTGTTGTCGAGGCTACGTTAGCGCGTTAGCTTGTGTGTGTCTGTGCTGCTTCCAGCTGCAGTGGTTCCAGAGAGGGAAGTGTTTCATTAACAGCAGGATCCCCTCAGACTGCTGCTGCGTAATGGCCGACACGTGTGTGTGTGTGTGTGTGTGTGTGTGTGTGTGTGTGAGAGCGTTAAGTGTTTTCCCAAATGTAACCGACCGCTGATCGGAGCGAAGGGAGGGAAGTCCTGCAGTCTGAGGCCCCGTGCGAGACGGAGGGAGATAAGAGGGCAGCAGCAGTACGTTTCCATCCACCTGCTTTTATGCACATTTTATACTTGTGCAAAAAATACCTGAATTCAATCACAATGTTTTTCTTTTTGCAGTGTGAGGTGAAAAGGTTGGTAGTTTAAATATGAACACATGTTTGAACTAGGGCTGTCAATCGTTTACAATATTTAATCACAATTAATCGCAAATTAATTGCAAATTTTGTATCTGTTCAAAATGTACCCAATCTCCCGATGTGTCAAGTATTTAATACTCTTATCAACATGGGACCGGGCAAATATGCTGCTTTATGCAAATGTATGTATATATTTATTATTGGAAATCAATTATCAACACAAAACAATGACAGATATTGTCCAGAAACCCTCACAGGTACTGCATTTAGCATAAAACAATATGCTCAAATCATAACATGGCAAACTGCAGCCCAACAGGCAACAACAGCTGTCAGTGTGTCAGTGTGCTGACTTGACTATGACTTGCCCCAAACTGCATGTGATTATCATAAAGTGGGCATGTCTGTAAAGGGGAGACTCGTGGGTACCCATAGAACCCATTTACATTCACACATCTGGAGGTCAGAGGTCAAGGGACCCCTTTGAAAATGTCTGTGACAGTTTTTCTTCGTCAAAATTTAGCCCAACTTTGGAGCATTATTTAGGTTTTCTAGTTTCATGTGATACCAACATTTATTCACTAGCGTTAAGACGAAGAGAAAAAGAGCCTAGAATCGGCGCTGCTGCTGATCATTTATTGTAGTTTCAACATCTTGAATCTTTATATAAAAGCAGTTAAAGGAAAAACTTTGCAGTTTCTTGCACCTTCTTTTATGGAGCTTCTGCACCAGTTTCTGAACGCATGTGGTAGTAAATGCCTCAGCTCGTATGATGTAAAGTGCCTGTTGGTAATTGGTTACGGGAAGCATGACGTCAGGCTCTTGGTGAACCACTGAGCTGTGAATTTTTCAGCACTTATTTTACGAGAGACTGGTGATTTATTACGGAGTGTGCCTCCGCTGTGTGCAGTCATACATCAGCTGTGTGGCTCCGCCAGGCTGAGAGCTGAGAGTGTTGGCAGCTTCACACACAGAGCCACATGTTTCACTCTGTGGTTTCATCAACTGCACTTTATGTGGAAGACCGATGCGTGTGAAATGTATACAACGTGACAGAAAATACATTGTCGTGGTCATAAAAATGTCATAAAACTTCGTGATAAACTGTTTATTGATAGAATAGAAAAGAATACAACTTTATTTTCCACAAAAGTGAAGCATTTCTTTTGCCCAGTGGAAGAAGAAGTACTCAGCTCTTGTACTAAAAGGTCGACTCCATCTGCATCACAGTAAGCTAATCAATAAGGTTATGAATAATGTGAACGCTATCACTAGCTGAGTCAACGTTAGCTGGGCTGAGGTTGGAAATAACTGAAAGGGTTAGTTTGGAATAAAATAACTGTTTTTGTGAATGGAGTCTGGTGGCTTTGAAGAGAGCGCTATAACGGCTTCAGTTACCCATCTGATGGTGAGGTAAAGCGTCAGCAGAAAACGTATTTTAGCCACCTAAAAAAATCTGGTGTATGCTATATTAAGAATATTTTCACCTCGCCATCAGACAGCCCTTTCTGACGGGGAACTGAAGCCGTTACATCGCTCTCTTCAAAGCCACCAGACTCCATTCACAAAAGCACCAAACTAGAGACCTAGAGCATTCAGAGGATGGATGGCTTTACTAGATAGATTGACAATAAGGGGGTTTCTGAGCAGTTTACACAACAGAAGTGCTCGTCATCCAATCGACGAATTATGCAATTCTTGCAGAAAATCTCCAAATTTCAAAGGTTTTTGATCCTAAATCACAGCATGGCTTTTTCTATGGCGTTCCTCAAGGTCTTGGTGTCTTAATTTGGTATTTTGGAGGGATTATTGATCATTTTTATCAATTCTCCAGTGGTAAAAAATGGTTAAATTTAGTACCAAATCTGTGTATCAAATGTTATCAACCCAAAAAATGCAGCAACAACTTAAGAGACATAATAGAGCATGAGGATGACCATCATATACTTCTATCACTACAGCAACTTGACATAGTAATGAGCTGCATCTCAAATTAATCTTCTTATATTTTGTATAAATGATCTAAATTTGCCAAAGTCACTAAAGCTGTCAGACAAATGTAGCGCAGTAAAAAGTACAGATGTAGTAGAGATGTAGTGGAGTAGAAGTATAAAGTAGCAGAAAATGGAAATACTCAATAAGTACAAGTACTTTAAAAGTTGTTCTTAAGTTGTTGTTTGTTCTTTTAGCTCTGGTTTGGTCTCCACCAGCTCCTGAGAAAAATCATCTTTCAGATCTGTTTCATTCTTGTCTCTCAGAGCCATCCAGCTTCCTCTCCCTGATCTGATCTGAGGCTCTGAATCATGAACCCGGTCTGGATCAAACCCTTTAATGACTAAAACATCCTCCGTATCACTTACAAGCAGCAGATCAGATCGAAGAGTTTGTTTCATTGTCGTGATGCCAGTTTAGCAAACGGCTGACGGTTTGATGCCAAACGCTGATACGTACATCAGTTTCAGCACCAGTGGAGGCCTGCTGGTTCATTTGTTCCATCGCATCAATCACATGAGAAAGAAAGACAGACGAGACGAAGGAAAACTTTTTACATTAAAAAATCTGAAGGAAAAAAAGACTTGTTTGTCTTGTTCTGGGGCCGTGGTACACAATATATCTGTACATACAATCTGATTTCATCTTATTTTATGTTGAATTATTTGCTATGAGGGAGTTAGGAGGGAGCAGCTACAACCAATGAAAGAGGAGTTTCTCTAACGAGCTTGACAGGGTTGCGTTGAAATGGCAGTAGGCCCCTACTGACCCTGATCTATGATGCTTTTATTACACGGCTTTGTTGAATACTCTGTTCCGATTAGTATAGTGATGTCCGGTATGATGTTTTACTAACATTAATATTATATTTATTATTGTTCTGCATGCTTATAATAAATGATGTCAATAACTTTGTCATTTTAATCTTCTGTTTTTAGAGTGTAACATCTGTTCAGGGACTACAGATATAAAATACAGCGATGTTTATTAATGTGCACTGTCTCTGTTAAATAAACCAACAAATGAACTATATAAATCTCTCTCTCCAGTCATGTCGGGGGTTACCCGGCTGAGCACCAGAGACATCACAGAGACATCCGTCACTCTGCTCTGGACTCAACCTCGCGTCCAGTACGACACCTACTACATCACCTTCACCAGCCAGGTAAGACATATTGTTATCACTTTATACTAGATAAAGAGTCACACAGACTCACGATAACTTCAGGTCTATCAGTCGAGATGAAACATTTTTAGTTCAAGTCGATGTGTTATTGCCTCAGTTAGTGCGTCACGTTCATCTACAATGACTGTTTGCATCCACATCACCTGTAGTTTTTGCTTCATGTTCAGTTCGAACAAACCAAATCCACCTGGGGAATTACTGTTTTTTGGGTGCATTTTTATGCTTTTATTAGATCGTAGAAGAAAAATAAATAATAAATAAATGCAAAAATTAATAATTTAATGAAAAATACATGCAAAAATAAACACATTTAGACATGAATACAAATAAATACATAAACAAATAAAAGGGAAAATTAAACAGAAGCGTAAATAAATAAAGGACTCAATAGATAGATAGATAAATAGTCATTAAATGTGGCAAAAATAATATTAAAAAAAAAAGTTAAATATTTTTTAATTAAATTAAAAGTAAATTAATTAATGGCTACATTCATTTTTAATACTTTTGCTACATTTAATAACATATTTATTTATTTACAGAGCCATTTATTTATCGAGTCATTGACTTTTTTATTTATTTATTTGAAATCTACTTGCCCAAAGTTCGATTAATTTGCGATTAATCACGATTCAATATTTTAATCGATTGACAGCCCTAGTATTTATAAATGCAAGTTCAATACTATACAGTTTGTGTACACAGACTGTGTGACTGTGTTGTTGTTATATTCTTCATTAATAGCTCACTTTTCAAAAGAAAGCAACAAAAGCAACAAATAATTTAGTTTTAAAGGAAAGAATTCAGGAAGAAAAGATTCATAAAAGTAAAACAGACGGAGATTTTACTTCATGATCTTGATTCATGGGAAGACGTCTAAATAATGTTTCTTTAGAGAAACCGAGAGGCAAACAGTCTAAACACAGATAAACACTCACTCATACTTCTAGGAATAATTCAGACAGCAGATGTGTTAGTCGACAGGCTCTCACAGAGTCCCGGATGTCCCGGCATTCAGAGCTGCTCAGGGGGTCCACATCTCCGTACGGCCGCTCCTCGTGGAGAGGAAAAAATACTGTGGCCGAAGTTTAAACAGGATCCTCGGGGGAGCTTTAAAACATGACGATGAAGTCTGCAGACAGGACCGTAAAACTGCTGAGCATCACCTTAAATAACCTCGACTGTCTTGACAGGATTAAAAACAAAAACAATCTGACCTTTGACCTGCAGATAATAAGACCTGAGCTCTTCCTCTGAAGAGAAACGGTATGAAAACCGAGGATTTGCACAGATGGACGAAGTCTCCAAGAGGAATTATTCAAAGAGAAAATGTTAAATTGAATGCCAGGTTAGATATAATAAACTCTGTTTGTGGGTTTGGATGAGGATGTTGTTTAAAGTCAGATCTTGTATCTTCTCCATGACAACGAGGAGAACCACGAAACGACAAACAGTAAATTTAACAGAGACTTCAGCAGCTCCACGATCCATTAATACAACTGGATGTTGGTTTATGAGAAAAGTGACTTGAAACTGAAGCTCATAAAGGGTTCAAAACACTGATATTGAATAATAAATGTGAAGTAAACTCAGATAAAAGTGTAAATATGTCTTTTTTAGGATCATTTTTTAGCTACTTTATGTCATCCACCCATATCTGAGCTCAAAACTGTTTTAAAACATTTAAAAGTTTAAAAGTTTCATCATTCCTTTGGGAGAAATTTTGGAAAACTGTCACAAAATCAGGGATTGTATCTTCATGTCATAAAAGTTATCTCAAAGTAGGATGAATTATTCAGGGATTAAGTAATATCTGTGTTGCAAAATCTAATTAGAAATTGTAAACAAAAATTAATAGATGGCTTTAAATCTGCAATTTAGGATTATTTTTCATTTTTTAATTAATCTGCAGATTATTTTCTAGATTAATTGAATAAAGTCTTAAAAGTTATGCCTTTAAATGTAAGATATTCAGTTTACTATCATATAAAACAGAGAAAAGCTCCGTATTTGAGGCTGAAAACAGCGTTTCCTGCATGAAAGAATTACTTTAATGATTACTTTAATAATCATTAATTATTTTTCTGTCGGTCCACTAATCATTGCAGCTCTAGATGGCCTCTAATAAATCAAACCATGGATCCTGATCCGTGTCAGAAGGGCAGAGATTCTCAACAGACTTAATTTCCAAAACAAACACAGAGTAAATTCAGAGTAATCCTCGGGAGCCTCAAGATGCCAACAACAACAACAAACGGCTTCTCTGGAAAAAAAACATTGACTTGTTTTAGTGATGATGTTTGGATCAAAAGTGCCAAGTTTATATATTCTGACAAACTGTTCCATCGTTATCTAAACCAGGACGTCATCACTCAGCAGCTGTTTGTGAAAACAACTCACCTAACTATTACACTCATACTCGGCTCAGAGGCTGCAGCTCAAAGCACACAAAGCATCAATGAATACAATTTATTTTGAACATTAGAAATTAAATAAATACATTTAAAAAAAAAAAAAAAATTTATATATTAAAAAAAAAAACTTTAACGCATAAAATGTCAGAAAAAAAGTCTAAAAAATGTCTGAATTTTTTTTTGAAAGATGTCTAAAATTTGTCCAAAAAAAATCCTAAAAAGTCTGAAAATGTCAGAAAAAAAGTTAAAAAAAAGTCTGAAAAATGTCCAAAAGAAAGGCAGAAGAAAAGTCCGATACTGGTGCTATTTGAAACTAGAAAAACCTAAAAAATCCATCGGTACCAACCATGTCATACTAGCTTGTCCTGAAGGAGGTTAAATAACGCTCCAAACTTACGCAAAATGTTGGCGAGGAAAAATTGGCATTTCCATTTTCAAAGGGGTCTCTTGACCTCTGACCTCCAGATGTGTGAATGTAAATGGGTTCTATGGGTACCCACGAGTCTCCCCTTTACAGACATGCCCACTTTATGATAATCACATGCAGTTTGGGGCAAGTCATAGTCAAGACAGCTGTTGTTGTCAGTTGTTATTGTTTACACAATGATGAAATTTGATAAATTGAGGGTAAGAACGCGACGTTAAAGTTCAAAGGGACTACAAAAAAAGGCTTTAAACTTTTAAAGTTGTTATCCATCTGATTTAGAGGCGAACCAACGAATGATCTGGGTTTGAACTAATCCACAGCGTCAATGTGTCTCCAGATGTTGATCATATTTCATGATTGTTTAGACAAACATGAAACTGTTTATGCTCAACAGATCAACAGACACGATTACGCTGCAAACAGCTCAGTGTCGACTGGATCAAGACGGTTTATGTGAGACACATTTAGCTGCAGTTAGAAACACATTATGATCTATAAAAACACACCTGAACACTTAATGAACTGATCTCTAGTCTGCTGTCTCTCTGAATCCTCTTTTTAATGAACCAACGCCAACTTCTGACCTGATTTGTTCTTCAGACAGCGAGTGTCTGGTGCAGAGATTCATCAGATAACAACAACAACAGCTTGAGTGAGAAATATTTCACGAAATCCAAATTATATAAAATTCAACACACAAATGTTCAATTACAAATAGTATTAGAAATGAATTATAAAGATGTGAGGAAAGATTCGCCACAAAGACCTGAAAAAGTTGTAAATTACTGTTAGACGAAGGAAAATGTTTTCACCAAAGATCATAAATAGAAATATTATATTTACAGACATCTATAAATGTCTGTAAAACTTGTGTTTTATCTTAATACTTACACAGAGTGCTGTTTTCTAAAACTATATTTAATAGACAAGAGAGAAATCTGTGTTTTAGTGCTGAAACTAACCATTATTTTCATTCATTATCAATTAAACTAATGATTATTTATTGCTGATTAATAACTTCTAGTCTATAAAATAGTAAAAAATGCCCAGTGCAATTTCCTAGAGCCCAAAGAGACGACTTCATATACTGCAAATTCTGTCCAAAGCCCAAAGATAATACGAATAAACCTGCAAATATTCACAATTGAGAAGTTTGCATCGGTGAATTTTGGGGATTTTGCTTCAAAAATGACTAAAACGATTAACGATTATCAAAATTGTTGAAAATCATTTCCCCGTCGGTCGACTAATCAAAGAATCAACTAATCGTTTCAGCTCTACTCTGTTTTGAGTTGTTATTGAAATGTAAGAAAAATTAAAATGTAAAAACAAATCTTTGCCGGTAACATGGTGTAACCACAGCCGGAGTAACCGCTGAATCAACGTGTTCTCATCCCGACTCGTCATATAAACGAGCTGTACGTTCGACCGTAACCTGAAGTTGTCTCGTCTCCGTTGGATGAACTCAGCGGTCGATACCCGCAGACACCTCCTCTTCCTTCTTTCTTTTCCTACATCGCTCCTCTCTCGCCAGATCTTTAGATTTATTTCCGCCCCTCCTTCAGGAACCTGAACACATCATTGAACAGGGTGAGAGGGTGTGTCGTTGGCGACGGCGTTAGCAACAAAAACAGCATCAACAGATTATCTGTCTCGCTTTTTCTGTCTAAACACAAACTGCAACGTAGCAACGAGGTCCGTCAAAGAGGAGGCAGATTAACAACTTTAACAGAGTTTGGGACGAACAAAACCACACTCCTTTACTTCAGTAAAAGTATGCAGGTATATTCAGTTAATATTAAAACAGGGTTTTGCTGTTATAGTTTTGAGCTATTAACTATAGGCCCAACACTTTATTATTTATATTATGGATTAATCTGCTCTAAGCGGCGCAGAGGTGTTGTGTTTTCGGGTTGTCCGTCCGTCCGTCCGTCCGGTCCATTCTTGTGAACGTGATATCTCAGGAACGCCTGAAGGGAATGTCTTCAAATTTGGGCTCAAGGATGATTAGATTTTGGTGGTCAAGGTCAAAGGTCAAGGTCACTGTGACCTCACATCCGTCCCATTCTCGTGCTATCTCGGGAACACCTTGAGCAAATATTAATAGTTATATTGCATGTGTTCATCACTTTAATGTTGCAGCTGGAAGAGGGGGAGCAGATATTATTATTATTATTATTATTATTATTATTATTATTATTATTATTATTATTATTCAAACATTTGTATTGATTCCACTTATATACATACATATTACCCCCCAAAAATTAAAATAATAATAATAAAAAATACAAAAAAAAAAAAATTAAATCAAATTAAATCAAATTAAAATAATTAAAATTAAATTAAATTAAAATAAATACATAAATTATAGTGGAGCTGATTTTAATTACTTTATATACAGTACTGTTGCGTGGTTTCATCTATATTGTTCCACAGCTTTGTTGAACACTCGATTCTGATTGGTCAATCACAGCGTTCTACAGTCTGTTATTTCTTTTTAACAGACCGTTGCTATGTATAACAGACCGTTGCTATGGGCGCAGTTCTGATGTCGGACTCTGGCAGACCGTTTTTGTGTCAAATCATTGATTTCTTTAGTAAGTAGCCGTGTAATAAGCGGGATAATGTACAGGTAGCGGGTCATTGTTGTGAAATAAACCGCATCGCCCTGTCTGGGTTTATTTCATAACAATGACCGGCTCGCTGTACATTATTCCTTACATAATACATAATCATTTATTAGTTGATTTATATTTTTGCATTAATAATTTGAATCTGCAAAGTAACTAAAGATGGGAAATAAATGTAGTGGAGTAGAAGTATAAAGTAAAATAACATGGAAACACTCAGTAAAGTACTTGATTACTTCATTTAATGTGTTGACCATCATTTCTCCTTTCAGTACATAAACCAGTAACCTCTGCTTCACTTGTTCATCCTCTAACATGTGCGATCAATCAGCAGCAGAAGGCATTAAAGAAGTGGAAAATTACTAATTGCGTTGGTATTTGTGAGTGTCGTGTTGAGTAGAGAGAGAGAGAGAGAAAGAGAGAGAGAGAGAGCAACAAAGAAAAACACTCAACTTCACTTTCTACTTCAGTCAAAATCAAAACTGTGATGATGAAAAGAAAACCAGCTCACTGCTTTAGATTACAGCTCACACAGAGGAATCACCTCACTGCACATGTCCTGGCTTCCTCTCAAACATGTAACACACACACACACACAGTTACAGCGATCACCTCCACACAACAGAGCAGCGACCTCCCCGCGGTGACATCATCGAGGGATTAAGCCTCAGTAATGACTCCGAGAAGTTTGGACCGGACCGACAACACCAGGAATTATCTAGAGCCGCCAACAACTGGGGAGAGGAGATGTGATGGATGGATGGATGGATGGAGGGATGGATGGAAGAAGTGATGGAAGGATGCCTGAAGAGTCCTGGACGAGGGAATAAGACAGGAAGTGATGAGAGGAATCATGTATGATATTATTTACTTTATGAACCCACAGAGAGCAGAAATGATCCAGACTGGAGAAACAGAGAGAGAGGATCAGGGAGTGAAATAGACCAGAGGAAGAAAAGACAAAAGAAAACTGTAGGGCTGTCAATCGATTAATATAATTAATCGGGATTAATCGCAATTTTTTTTATCTGCTCAAAATGTACCTTAAAGGGAGAATCATCAAGTATTTAATCCTCTTATCAACATGGGAGTGGGCAAACATGCTGCTTTATGCAAAAGTATGTTTATATTTATTGTTGCCAATCTATTAACAACATAAAACAATGACAGATATTGTCCAGAAACCCTCACAGGTACTGCATTAAGCATACAACATATGCTCAAATCATAATTGGAGAAGGGGAGACTCGTGGGTACCATAGAACTCATTTTCATTCACATATCTGGAGGTCAGAGGTCAAGGGACCCCTTTGAAAATGGACATGAGAGTTTTTCCTCGCCAAAATTTAGCGCAAGTTTGGAGCGTTATTGAACCTCCTTCATGACAAGCTAGTATGACATGTTTCATATGATGCCAGTATCTTCACTCTATAGCTTTAAATCCTGTTAAAAATGTTAATGCATGGCTTAACGCCACTAATTTCTCAAACGCATTAACACACCATAATGTGTCTCCTCTGTTAAAGCTGAAGTAGGCAGATTGGTTATTTTTATAAAACGGTCGCTATATGGTGACAGTAGTGCATGAAACAGGCAACCTGAAATAAATCACGTTCCTCTGTGTCCTCCGGTGCTCCTAACGGCATCTGCAAGATTTCACAGACCGGAGGAAAACAAGCAGTAAGAGCTGATCTGAGGTCTGCTGTCCAGCTGCCGTCTATGAGAGCCGGCTGTCAATCACTCTGAACTCTGACCAAACGCTCAAACTAGGCAGCGCTGATCAATTATGAATCAATATTCTGTTACGTTAATGTCTATTTCTCTCCTCAGATGTTCTCAGAATCATCTTGTAGTGCACGGTTTAGCTGGAAAATTATAAAGTTTGTGACGCCGCCAAGTTCCGGTCACATGACTAGAGAACAGCCAATAGGAACGCTCTCTCTCTCAATGAAATGACCTGTGATTGGTCAAAGTCTCCCGTCACGAGCTAGATGTTGTAAAGCCTGAAAACAGAGCCATGAGGAGGAGCAGAAGTCTAGTTATCTCTCAGAACACTTGAATTACAATATGCTGAAAGGTTATTATGGGATTTTTGCCCAATGATGCCAAATATATACTGCCTACTGCCACTTTAACGGAGCCGTTTAGCTCCGTGCTGTCGGCAGGCGAGCCGATCACTGTTATCACTCTGAGCAGCATCGTGGGAACGAATCACAATATAAGAAGTGTCTGATTAAGTTAGTTGCTCCAGGGTTGTTCCTCCACGACGTATTCTGGACTTGCTGTTGTGACAAATTGCAGCTTTATGTCTTCTTCACTCACACTGAAGAACTTCCACACTGCCGGCATGTTGTGACAGTACTGACTGCCGCGTGATGTGCCGACGTAAAAAACTTTCATGTGGCGGCTGCATGTGTGTGCGTGAGCGGCAAAAAAATCGTCCAATCGTCATTCGAAAAAACGTCAAAGCAGAGTTTTCTCTGAGCGGAGCATTTTAAACGTCAATATCACAGTCGATCTTGTTTATTTAATTGTGGGAAGCCAAAATGAATGGGATAGAATAATTGAATCATACGGCTCTTCTAGACTTTCTGAATGTTATTGGGCCAAATGGATCAAATTCTGAAAATAAAGTGTAATTTTAAACATATATTCCCAGGATTACAGCCACTCCTTCTCCAAAGAGGGAAAGAGGCAGTGATGCAGAGAGCAATCCACCGATATCCAGCAGAGTAACTCAGTGGCCTCAGACTGTCATTTGCTGCAACACTAAATAATAAGCAGTAAATTTAATTGACTTTGGTGACTTTGACGCTGCTGTTTGGTTTCTGTTTCCCACCGACAGTAAACATCGGTTTCTTATATCCATGACAGACCTTCTTTCCCCCGACCATAAATCAGAAAATCAGTCCAAAGAATGATGTTTGTGGTGCACCCGGGTGGGGTTAAAGCACCGCCCGTGAACCACAACATCCCGGTTTACTCTCAGCCTTTGTTGCATGTCTATCCCCGTCTCTCTCTCTCTCTCTCTCTCTCTCTCTCTCTCTCTCTCCCCTCATTTCTCTGCCGGAGCTATGAAATAAAGACATAAAAATACCCATAAAAGAGGAAGAATTTAATGGTAATAGTTTTGGAAGGCGACGACGGATCAGAAAACGTTCAAACGTGTCATTTTGTGAAGCGATGCCAGACTTTTTGTTTTGTCGTTTATTTTGGAGGACTTTAGTTTTGTTGTAGTTTGACTTGTTGCAGCAGTCACAGTGTGAGGAATCGGTCCTGAATATCAGACTCTGGACTGTCTTTGGTCTGGTTTCCTTTATTCTGGTGTCTTTTAAAGAATGGAAATAAGAAAATATTAAGTACACTGCAACAGCATTTTGATGTTAAATAGGCCTGCTTTTAATTTGACTTTTAATTCTCAGGAAAGTCTTTAAGTCTGTGTTTAGGATAATTCATTTACTGCCATTAAAGTGGCAGTAGGCAGTATATTTTTGGCATCATTGGGCAAAACTTCCATAATAACCTTTCAGCATATTGTAATTCAAGTGTTCTGAGAGAAAACTAGACTTCTGCTCCTCATGGCTCTGTTTTCAGGCTTTAGAACATCTAGCCTGTGACGGGAGACTTTGACCAATCACAGGTCATTTCAGAGAGAGAGAGCGTTCCTATTGGCTGTGCTCCAGTCAACTTTGGGACAAGTGCAACTCAAGCGGTGTTGTGTTGGGAGCATCTCCTCCGCCGGTAAACAACGTTTGGTGGTTTGGTGTTGCTCTATTGACGTCCGGGTGGAAACAGTAGGGCGTTTAGACGCTGTACAGAGCTAGAGGCAGGTTGTGATAAGGAAAAGGAAAAAGAAAAAAGCGTGTAAATTTGCCATAAATCAGGAGAGATACGGGAGAATTATGACACCGGGAGGAAACCGGGAGAGGGCGATGGAAAAATGGGAGTCTCCTGGGAAAATCGGGAGGGGTTGGCAAGTCTGGTCAAGATCAGAGCGCTTCTCCCACCGCTGGTTAGAGAAGGACGAAATAGAAGCCAATAGAACAAATAGAAGAGAGTAGATGAAACTCAGAATGAAAACAGAGGAGCAGTCAGTGAATGAAATGAACGTTGGGAGGTGGAGAGGGATGCAGATGTGGGATGCTTGTTGCTACGGAAACGTGTAAACACTGTCAAAAACATGGCGGCTGCCAGAGAGATGACATCACCGCCGGTCCACAGCTGTGACACAGAGAGAGAGAGATAGAAAGAGGGAGAGAGAGAGAGAGAGAGAGAGAGAGAGATGTTTACCAGACCAACAGATAAACAACAACAAGAAGAAGAAGAAGATTCGTCTCGGAGGAACGAAGAGAAAAGAGAGAACATCTGGCTGAAATAATGTTTTATTCAAGTGGTTTGATGAAACACGTTTACATCCGACAAATATTTATTGATTCCAGACGACTCCTTAAAATAGATCTTCCCTTTAAACAATTTACTCAATAACAGACGGACATTAGCATTTTAAGGGCTGCTGGTAATTATTATTTTATGGTTTATTTTGTGAATGATTAATTCTTTTGTGCTATAAATGTTGAGAAATCTGCCAATCAAACGTTCCCAAAGCCGAAGGTGACGTCTTAAAATTACCTGTTTTGTGTTAAAAAAAATATACATATATATTCAGTTTATAATGATATAAAACAGAAACATCTGAGGAGCAGAGAACATTTGATTCAATTATCAAAATATGTTTATTATTTTTTTGTCATCAAATTAATTTTTTTTCTAATAACCCTGTTAAATTCTTTATTTAACCCATAAATATCTCATAAGCGTTTATATTATAAATATGTTTTGTTAAATTAAATACAAGTGCAGCTGAAATTATTAGTCAATTAACCAATTAGTCGATTGAAACGATCAAAATAGTTGCCACTCAATTTTCTCAGTCATTTTTAAAGGGCCCACATTGTAAAAAGTGAGATTTTCATGTCTTTTACATTATTAAGCAGGTTTAAGTGCTATATAAATACTGTTAAACGCTCAGTATACGGAGAAATACACACAGACCGTATTCAGAAACTGTGTGTTTGAAACAAGCCGTTAGGATTTCTGTCCATTTGTGATGTCACAAATATACAATATTTAGACAATTACACGGTTTTAAATGTAAACATACTAAATGTGTCCCATTTCCTGTTGCAGTGTATGTGAATGACATCAGCTGACAGGAAGTAAACATGGACCCAAACTGTTGCCTAGCAACGCAATTCCGTTGCAATTCCGTTGAAATGCACTAAAACGGAGCGTTTCAGACAGAGCATGAATACAGGCATATTTCAGACGGACAGTACGAGATTAATAATGTGTTTTTTGAACATTAGAGCATGTAAACATGTTCTAGTCGAAACCCAAAATACAAACATGAACCTGAAAATGAGCACGATATGGGACCTTTAATGGTTCCAGCTTCACAAAATGTGAATATTTGCTGCTTTTCCTTTTAATAATGTTAATAATGTTAATGTATTAGTAATAATGTTGAGGTTTGGAACTAAACAAACATTGTGAAGGTGTCACTTTGGGCTCTGGGTCGTTGTGACCAAACAATCAATCAATTAATGGAGAAAATAATCAGCAGATTAATCCATAATGACAATAATCATTAGGTAAT
Source organism: Sebastes fasciatus (assembly GCF_043250625.1). Lineage (NCBI taxonomy): Eukaryota > Metazoa > Chordata > Actinopteri > Perciformes > Sebastidae > Sebastes > Sebastes fasciatus. The sequence continues at coordinate 28,646,487 of NC_133811.1, forward strand.
AGTTCAACAGGCTATAGCAGTAAAATCCTGCTTTTACATAAATGCATGAGTAATAATAATCTAATGATAGAATATATATAATAGTAGAACTGTCACAGTTTAAATACTATAAGTACGTTTTCCTGCTTAAATCTATACAGTATTCAGTGTGTAACTGCTTTAATGAGCTGCACTGAATCTGAACTCTTGTTTTTAAGCCTCGTGTCTCCAGTTAATGACGTCCGTCTCGTTCACGTCGTCGTCGCAGATTAAAAAAAGTCTGGCGGTCCAAGATGACCAGTTCAGTGGCAGGAAGTGGAGCCTTTATGTCAGAGGGAAACGATGAATCAACCCTCAGTGCTGCCCAGCAGCCGTTGTGTGATTGGTTATTTGAATTAAGTTGCATTTAATTCAGAAATAAAGTGCAGTTTTATTCTGGAGTCCGTGAATCATCTGAGCAGAATAAATCAGAATAAATCAGTTTGATTCATTCAGTTTTTATTGAAATCTTTACGAACCACACAATGATGCATTCAGGAGCTGAAAAATGAAAGACTGGACCCACAATGTCAGTGTTTCCCAGAGTGGTTCTGTTTCTTTAGACAAACGTGATTTATCTTTTATGTTTTTATTTATCACTGTGATCCAGACTGAAATATCTCAACTTTTACTGGACTACAGTGGATTTCTGTGCAGAGAAATTAACCGACCGATGCAGCGGTAGACCAGCAACTCTTGTGTTCTGAGAGGTAAAATTACTGTTTTTGTGAATGGAGTCTGGTGGCTTTGAAGAGAGCAATATAGCGGCTTCAGTTCCCCGTCAGAAAGGGCTGTCTGATGGCTAAGTGGTGAAAATATTCTAAATATATCATACACTTAAACTAATATTGATTTATTTAGGTGTCAGACAGCCCTTTCTGATGGGCAACTGAAGCTGTTTAATCGCTCTCTTCAAAGCCACCAGACTCCATTCACAAAAACAGTGATTTTACCTCACAGAACACGGGAGTATACATGCAACCCTTTCCATTATTTCCAAACTTAGCACAGCTAACGTTGACATTATTCATACCTTATTGATTAGCTACCAATCAATAAGGTAACCTACGTTGCTGCTTTTTGCTAAAGGCTGAGTGGACGTTTCCATTTGAAAAAAAAAAAGAACAGATGGACCCGCCCTTTAATAACCTACTTAGACCTCCTCAAATCCAGAAAGAACCACAGTCCCTGAACGCCCCGCAGGGACGCCACAGAGCCTCGACTTTGTCTTAAAGCGAGTCATCTCAGTTTTAATGATGTCACCCTCATTCATATGGAAATGGATGAAAGTGTTTGTTTGACACGAGGACGTTGACCTCTATCGCCAGGCAGCCACCATAGCAACCAGCGTGGCGACCAGCTGTGGTGCATTTACTTTATATAACACGGCATCTATTCACTAGAAAACACCAACCCCAGTGCTCCCAGTTGAGTAACTGGTGACTCAGCTTTTGATTCATGGGCAGTTCCCAACAGATAGTTTTAATAAAAAGACACTTTGTGCAGCGGGAAATGATCCTGACTGGAATTATGGGATTTATTACATTCACTGAACAACAGAGTCACGAGAACAGAGTCTGTAATGACACGGCAATAATCAATAAACAAGAAGTATTTACATCTCTGAGTATTTAGACTGTAGAACAAAACAAAAATGATTTTTATTCTGAAAACGACAAGCCCAGAAACAGGCCTGCTTTTTTTAAAATATATATGTAATAATACTAATATTAATAAACTTTATGCAGCACTTTTCTTAAATGTCCAATATTGTAAAAAGTGAGATTTTCATGTCTTTTATATTATTAAGCAGGTTAAGTGCTTTATAAATACTGTTAAACTATCAAAACGCTCAATATACAGAGAAATACACACAGACCGTATTCAGAAATTGTGTGTTTGAAACAAGCCATCAGGATTTCTGTCCATTTGTGATGTCACAAATATACAATATTTAAACCATTCCATGGTTTTAAACATAAATGTTTTAAATGTGTCCCAGTTTATTTCCTGTTGCAGTGTATGTTAATGACATCAGCTGACAGGAAGTAAACATGGACCCAAGCTGTTGCCTAGCAACGTAATTCCGTTGAAATGCACTAAAACGGAGCGTTTCAGACAGAGGGTGAAAATAGGTTTATTCAGGCAGACAGTATGAGAAAAATAATGTGTTTTTTGAACATTACAGCATGTAAACATGTTCTAGTAGAAACCCCAAATACAAACATGAACCTGAAAATGAACATGATATGGGACCTTTAATAAGCTTGCTTTAAGAGTATACTGTACTTAGTGCTGTACAGAAAAAACAGCAAATCCCAAAACAACAATAAAAATGATTATAAAATAAAATACAAACAACAGAGGCATCATGTCGGCATTTTGGGAAATACACTTATTGGTGAGAAGATTGATACCGCTCTCTGACTATTAGTAATAGTCATTATCTTCGGTTTTTATTATGCCTCGGCGCCAGCGACATTTTTGTGAATGCGATATCTCACAAAAAAAACAATTATATCTCAATTTGGCACAACCGTCCACTAGAACTCAGGATGAACTGATTAGATTTTGGTGGTCAAAGGTCACTGTGACCTCACAAAACATGCTTTTGGCCATAAGTCAGGAATTCATATGATAATGATAATAATAATAATAATATATTTTATTTAGTCTGAGGAGCATCTTTACTGTTAACCACAACTCAGAGCATCATCCTGCATGTCAAACTTTTATTTTTAGAAAAGGAGATTTTAAATTCATGCTTCTGGCTGCAGCAATCACTGAATATTATAATGTCAACATTCAATCACATACAAAACAACAACTAAACAAGAAGAGCAGTTAATTTTTCCCCCTCAGGATTGTTTCTGTTTCTGCTTCAGTTAATTTAGATTCTGGAAACTCCAGAAAGTAAAAAAACCCAACAGAACACACACAGACACACGATGCCCTGCAGACAGCACCGTGTTTCCACTCAGTCTGATCAGACTCTTCATGCTCCGTAATGATAATGATAACATTGTGATTTTTTAATTATTGTTATTATTATCATAATTATCATTATTATGTGGGAATGTGTTTGTTCCCTCCATCAGTTTGTTGAGAGTTAATTATCAGCCGTCAGTGAGGAAACAGGAGACAACGCTCCCTCTACTGGTCCTCTTCTGTGCAGCACTTTAATAGTTTCACTATTAGATGTGCCACTTTCAGATGTGCCACCGTGTTCAAACTCTACTATTTAATATCCTTTCTATAACTCTTTAGATCTTCTGAGAGGTCCATATATTCAATGCATGTATTTGTTTTAACCTCCATTAATAATTTAATAAATGTGTCTGACCAGAGCCACATTATTTTTACTACTGTATATTCAGTAAATACATTAATATAATAGATATAGATAACTTTATTGTTAGATATAGTGTATTATAATTTTATTCAAATGTTTTTAAAGAATTTTTTTCCCACTTTTAAGCAAACACTCATACACAAAACAAGACAAACACTGGACTACTAGCATACTGGTACCACATCTTACATACCGTCACATACTTTCACACTTATACACAGACATAACTATTGTGCTAACGCGGGGGAATAGGTGACTTAAATGCTAATAATCCAAATTAAGTGAATCAGAAAAAAATAAAATAGTTAATTTCTTAAATACAATTTTATATTTTATATATTGTTTATGTATTTTATATATTTTTTATAATTATATACATACATACACATACATACATACATGCATATAAAATTATTAATTTAATTAAAAATATACATATATACATACATACACACATATGTGTATCCATGAACATACAAAAAATATCTAATAAATTGAATAAATAGAAAAGTAATAATAAAAAATAAGATAAAAAAGATTAACATAAATAAATAGAAATTTAAAATATATATATAACATAGTAATAATAAAAATTATATTATGTATTATCATTTTAAAAATTGTCTTGCAGCAGATAATGTTGTGTTTGTCTTTATAATAAAGTATTAAAGAGGTAATAAACAAATGTTTTTTTATTAACAGTTAACAGAAACAAATGTATTTATTTATTTGTTCTTTTGGAGAAGCAAAGTAGCTTCACTGTGTCCTTCACACTTCTACATTTTCATTTTATTTTTTGTTGTTTTGATTATTGTTGTTTTGGAACCTTTTTGATTTTTAATGATTTATTTTTGTTGCTGTATATTTTGTTTCCATTGTGTCTAATGTTTATTGCTTAATATGTGGAATTATTTCACATATTTTCTGATCTTTATATTTGGCTTGTTTTACCTCTCCTTGTTTTATTAATATTAATGGGGATGTTTTTGCAGTGTTGGTCTCACTAAGCTGCAGACCTCCACATCTCGGTCTACGTCTTACCAGCATTTAGTCAGTGGACTTCAAAGAGTGATTCATGCAGTTTTTTAACTTTTTGTTTTGTTGTCTGGTCCAAACAGAAGGAGAGCGACCAGCAGATCAGTGTGCAGGTGGAGGGCAGCCTGACCTCCTTCACCCAGACGGGGCTGGCAGCCGGTCAGGATTACACCGTCAGCATCACCGGAGAGATCGACGGCAGGAAGGGAGCCGAGACCTCCGCTGAATTCATGACCCGTGAGCTATTTCTCCTTTCCTTAAATAAAAACACACAAATGTGATTCTGTGTTTTTCTTCTCAGGTAAAAAAAGTAGACCCAATAACAAGGGTTAGAATAGTTTGCTGATGTTAGTTTTTTATGACATTTTCAGGAAAATTGAAGACATTGAATATATTTTAAATGAAAGACATCGATAAGTATGCTTCAGCTTCAATATAAGAATATTGGTATCAAAACCTGCTTTGTGAAAAGCCACATTCATCAAATATGGCAGGTGCTGAAATCATGAATATATTGCAGTTGACAGTAATGCTTACACATGTATATTTCTGGTTAGAAAACGGAGCTTCTGACCGACACATTGGCAGACATGAGCGGCTCAAATCGCCAAACTGGCAGCGAGAGTTTAAACATTTCCGTCTCGCTGCCCTTCCTGTGAAAGATGTAATATCTGTGGCAGCTGCAGGAGTGTAACTGTGATGCTGCAGCGTGAATTTAAGGTTGAAAAAGTGGATGTTTGTGTACCTATTCCCACATGTTATATGCTAACTGGCAGATTAGAGGTTGTAAAAACTGTAAAGTATCTTCATCTTCCTCTTCAGTCATCTCCGGTCCCGCCAACCTCCGAGTCGTCAAGACGACCTCCACGTCTGCGGTGGTCCAATGGGAGCAGTCGCAGGGTGAGATCGACAGGTACCGTTTGACCGTCACGCCCAGCGATGGAGCGGGGAGGAGTCAAGAGATGACCGTCCCAGCTGGCCAAGACTCCGCCGAACTCCAGCAGCTGGAGGCGGGGCGTTTGTATGACATCACACTGGTGGCGGAGAAAGGCACGAGTCGGAGCAAACCAGCAACAACTCAGGTTACTCCAGGTGAGTAGGAACAAAGTTTATCTGGACGATTGAGGTCAATGAAATCTTCTTTTAGCAGATTTCTCAATGGGGTTCAAAATGACATTTAAGACAACTCCGGTTATAAGATGAGACGGCTGTTTTGGGAACGTTTCCACTATTACTCCAAGGATAAAACAAGAGTCCTGATCATGGAGACCTTTTACTCACTCGAGCAACGAACATGTAATAATCCACCACTGAAAATAGTCCCCAACAAATGCACTATTTCCTCCTGTTTGTTTGATAAAAACTACAGTAACCAGCTGTTAAAGAAAATTACTGAAATTATATATTTGTGAGGTGTTTTTCAAGATTCACGTCTTCAGTAGGAACCAATGGGCTTGGAGTTTAGAGCCACAGACAGGAAGTCAGACAGTATTGAGAGACGGCCTAAGACGTTGTTGGTTTTGGTCTTTTTAGGGGCCGTTCACCAAGCTCCCAGGAACTTTATAAACTTTATAAACTTTGAAGCAAATTTTTGTAGCTGCCAAACGGCGGTACTACAACTACCGTGTCCAGACTGACAAATCGAGCAGTAAAGTTACTGTGAGGGATTTACGGTGCTGGGAAAACCATTTCTTCATCCATCTTTGTTTTTACTTTAGTCGGTGAGGCTCACTGCTATATTACCGCAACTTCATCATCATCATCATCGCAGCGAGCAGGTTTTGGTTGCTTAGTAACGGCAGGCGCGACAGGAGCGCAACCTCCGAAGCACCTTGGATAAAGGCGTTTTCAACATTCAACAGCCCCTTTTGTGATTTGCAGAAAACAAGAAAAATATAGAATAACACCAGACTTATCTTTTAAGTTTTAAGCTTGTTACAATGTATTTTTAAGATTAGAAAAAAATCTCCAAAACAAACACTACTTGAACCCTGCATATGATCAGTGTGAGCAAATCAAATGTTTCTCTTTCAGGTTGTCTTCAGGTGTGAACAGACTTGCTTCAGCTAAGTGAAACATGTGTCCAGACACCTCATTATTCAATAGAACACATCATTTAACACATTACACTGTGGAGAGAGTAAAAGTTAATGAAGCGAGGTGCAGCCTCAACTCTCCAGCAGCAAAAATAGTGAGCTTCAGAAGAAAATATTCCTTCAACTGCTCCGTTTTCCTGAAGTCTGTCATGATATTTACCTTTCAACAGTGACACTATGTTGAATTCTTTTGTCCAACATTAACAATTTTCCTCTTTCAGGTTCTCCATGGATCCAACTGTCCTGAGTTGTTTGTTTGCTCTTGCATAATAACTGACAAACTACTGTTTGTCAGGTTTTCTTGAATAGTATCGTAATGAATATTAAAACTGCTTTTCTTCCTTTATTAGAGCTCTTCTGGATTATTAACAACAGCAGCATATGATGACCTTAACTCTGAATCCAAATGCTCACTCCCCTCACATCTTTAGGAACGACATTACCGAGGGTTACCACGGCAGCTTTGACACTAGCACCTGGACGAGATGTTGGCGACAGACACCCAGACTTTAACCCCTCGGCTGAGGTGCAAGTCTTTGACAATCAGGATGGGAGCGAGGCTGTAAAAGTCGGAGTCATCGATGGACCTAACAAAGTCTCAACAACCTCCGTGACTGCAAGAACTAAACCTCTGGTCAGCAGAAAGATGGCAATAAATGGCACCAAACCCAAAGACTCTGAAAGGCCCACATTGTACAGGAAGCCAAATGCCTCAGGCCCTTTCCGTTTCAACACAACCAGAGTTGTGCCTGGACGGAGAAAGTTTGGCCCAGGCCCTTTGAAAAAGCCCCCGGTGGGGCAGAAGAAGAAGGCACCAATAGTACCCAAAAAAACTAAACCAGGTGTCCCCGATATCGGAGACGGGACTTTGACTGTGAGAGACCCGAGTGTGGAGGCATCAAGCACCAAGAGGAGGGACAACAAGAACCCAGCTATAATGTCTGGGACTGATTCAGATGCAAACAGACTAAGTAGCTCCGAGGAACCAACTGTTGCTGTCGGCTCCAAAGAGCAACCAGATGTTGGCACGGCAGGCCAAGGAAACGACACTGCTCCAGTGTCTGCAGAGCCAACTGGGACTGCTCAAAGCCAAGAGAAGAAATGTATGAACAAAGTTAAAGTGACACACATTAGATTACCCCATCGGGGCAGAGGCGGCGGGTGTAGGGGGGATGGAACAGTGCTGGTAGGAAAGACACCGGGTTCAGATCGAGGTTCCTCCGAAACAGATGATTTGAAACCCTCGTCTGCAGCGACGGACCTCGACTATTCACCAGATCCTTTACGTAAACTCCTGACGGACACTTTTGACAGTTTGAATATCACAACATTTTCTGTCCACCTGTCGGAACCGTCAACCCTCTCTGTTAATGCAGAAACGACGAGGAAGCAGATTTTAAGTGGACTGAAGCCATTGTCGCCATCTTCGTCCTGGTCTTTGTCCTCGTCAACCTCACAATCATCATCACGAACATCATCCTCTTTAGCATCACCTTCACTTGCTCCATCTTCTTCAACAGCAGCGCCTTCATCATCACTAACATTGTTAGGATCATCACCCTCATCCTTACCTTCACCACCATCATCACTACCATCAATTTCACCGTCACCTCCATCAGTATCCCTTTCCAGTTCAGATAAATCAGGTTCAGTTGGACGCAATGAACTAGATGTTGATACCAGCGAAAGTGGGACCGACGTTACCTCACCTCAAGACCAAAAATTACCACCCTCAGGAAAAGGTGGCATACCTCTTTTCCAACGTAGACCTGCAAAACGTGGATACGTAAGTCGCCTACGCCCAAATTTGGGATTGTCTCAGAACAAAACCCGTCTAAATTTGAGAGTTCCTCACGGTTCAACTCCTCGTTTCAGCCTCATCCCTAGGAGAGAGCCAGAGACCAAACATACATCCACAAGTGAATTATCATTTTCACCATCTACATCTGCTTCAGAGGAACCTTCCTCAGTTGAGATAAATGCACCGGTGAGGGATTCGAGTGGACTCAAGCCATTGTTGCCATCCTCATCCTGGTCGTCGTCCTCCTCAACCTCACAATCATCATCACAGTCATCATCCTCTTTAGCATCACCTTCACTAGCTTCATCTTCATCATCAGCAGCTCCATCACCATCACATTCATCAGCTGAACCATCGTCATCATCATTGCCATCGTCCCCATCCTCTTTAGCATCACCTTCACTTGCTCCATCTTCATCAATAGCAGATCCATCATCATCACTAACATCATTAGTATCATCACCCTCATCCTCACCATCATTGCCATCATCACTACCATTATTATCACCGTCACCTTCATCAGCATCCCTTTCCAGTTCAGATAAATCAGGTTCAGTTGGAAGCAATGAACTAGATGTTGATAACAGTAAAAGTGCGACCGACGTTACCTCACCTCAAGACCAAAAACTGCCACCCCCAGGAAAAGGTGGCGTACCTCTTTTCCACCGCACACCTGCAAAACATGGATACGTACGTCACCTACGCCCAAACTCTGGACAGTTTCAGAACAAAACCCGGCTAAATTTGAGAGTTCCTCACGGTTCAACTCCTCGTTTGAACCTCATTCCTCGAAGAAAGCCAGAGACCAGACATACATCCACAAGTGAATTATCGTTTATACCACCGCCCTCCGTTTCAGAGGAACCTTCCTCAGTTGAGGTAACTGCACCCCTCAAGGATTCGAGTGGAGACCAAGAAGGGGCAACTACACCTGCGTCCACTGGAGTTGAACAAAACCAGAAAAAAGTCCCAACAGAAAGAGGACGAATCCCAGTTCGCCGTCTTCCTCCAAAGGGGGGATACCTGCGTCGTCCAAACTTTAGACCTCTTCAGAACCGGACTCGTCCAAATTTGAGGCTGCTTCCTCCCCCCTCTCGACCTTTAAATCCTGCATCAGACACAAGAAAAGAGCAGGCATCTTCCACTGAATTGCCAGCCACTTCTTCTTCTAAAGAATCCTATCTGGATGAAGGTACAGGGCCAAAAGGAGAGGAAGATGAAGACAAAGTTGGGACAAAAATGTCCTTGACGAGCATGTCCACTGAGTTCAATCAGACCTTCAGAGAAAGTGAAGTGCCTTCCTCTCATCGCCCACCCACCAGATTTGGTTACTATCGTCGGCCGCAACTGTATGATGGACGTTTCCCAAACAAAACTCGTACAAACCTGAGACCACCTCAACATCCCATGCGCAAGCCTTTCCCAGCCAGAAAGCTAAATAAAGGCATTACTTTTGGAGGTCAAGTTAGACAATCAGAAAAGGATAGTACCCCTGAAATCCCAGATAACCCATCAGGAGGACAGGATGTCCCCATGCCAACCCAAGGAGTCCAAAATAGACAATCAGGAGAACAAGACACTGCAAAGGTAATTTCAAGTTCTCAAATGGATGGCCATGATGCTACCGTCAGACCACAGATTAACGAAGTAGAAGGGGGAGACAGTGCTCCAGTCCAAACTACTAAAACTGGGGAAGAAGAAGAAACTAGCACCCCAGATTCAAACTCCCATAAAGAGAGAGACAATGCTGGCAAAGCTACAAGTCGAGGTAGACCGACTATAAAACAAGCTTCCTCTGATTTAAGACCCGGAGCCCCGAGACCAGTCACACCTCCAAAGAGGAAACCACCAACAAGAACTATGACAGCACCGCATCCCACCCAGACAAGACGCTACAACAGTGGGGGCAAAATGAGAGAGGACAAAACAAATAGTACCGCAAAAAGGTTGTTTGACAGTAAACCCAAACAGTCAATCAAAAGTGCTGATTTCAAACCTCGGACGGGATCAGATGTTCCCTCTTCAGGAGTCACAAGGGAACCTCTGGACCATGTGGGAGTGACGAACCAGACCTCAGATGGATTTACGCTCATATGGGACTCACCGGAAGAGAAGTACAAAAACTTTGTTGTGACAAGCAAAGACGTTGGGAAAGATGAAGGGCCAAAGCGGAAGGAAAGCAAGAAAGATCAGGTAGAAAAACAAGAAGACTCTGGCGATGAGGAGGAGGAAGTGAAGCATCAACCATCCAAAGGAACAGAAAATGGAGGCAGTGAAGATGAAAATAGAGTACCTGAAAGTGTCTCTACACAAAGTCCGCTGATCCAAAGAAGCACAAAAACCAAACCTGTAACAGGAAGTGACAAAACCTTCAAAAAAGTTCTTCCTGGTTCAGCTCGCTCCTTCCAGTTTGAGAATCTGCCTCCTCAGACCGAGTACACCGTGACCTTGCTTGGAAAGGGTCCTGGCCTTCTGTCCAGACTGCACAAGCTTGTCATCAGTACAGGTACAAGCCATTGTGACAGTAGAACAACAGTTACTGCACAATGAAACAACATTACCGTCAATGTTGAATTCCTCTACAGAAAACTTGTTCCTTTCACTATCAGCTTAGAAAATAAAACTGTTCACGCACACATCTTTAAAGCGCCACATGTCTCGTGGTGATTTAAACCAAAATCCATCTGTTAACTAATTGTCGTGTCATGTTAACTCGTGTTAAGTATGATTGTCAATGTTTGCTCACCCACTAAATGCTTCCTCTATGTTCATTTCAAGAGCTGTGATGCTCTTGAATACTGTAAGCTCATGATTTACAGTTTCCCTCCATGTATTTCTTCTTTAATCACTGGTTCGGTGATGACGTAACCTGTTTTGTTTGTTTTCAGTGGATCTTGATGTTCAAAATGTCTATCAAGTGGTTGTGTTTTGTGTTAATGCTGTGTTTGAGCACTCATTCCTCAGCTTTCGTCGGCAATCACACATTATAATAATCGACACTCTCTCAACCATAAACACACACTTTCCGTTATTTGATGTCAAACCTCAGATGTGCATTGACAATTTTGTCACAATAGCCGTGTTTCTATTCACATATTTTTATGTACGTTATGTATGGAAACGGTAAACTTCGATCGTGCAAAATTACGCTCGCTTGAGGTGTTTTTTGTCTTTGTCGAAAAAGAGTTGATGTGCTAAATGGATTATGCAAACGCCCTTGCCGAATAAATTTGGGGCGTAGTGAACATTTAACTCACATGACTGATCAGCTGTTTCTGCTGTCGGCGTCTTCTCAGATATTCCCATAATGTTCGTCGTTAACATTTGCTTGTCTTCGTCTCCGGACAACATGAAACATGGCCAATACTAGCTGACATTAACGAACTTTTAAAACTTGCCCAATTGAAACAAATTCCTGATTCTCTCGTAGATAGATGGTAAGATGGCCAAGGCAACTTGTTTTGTTTTCGGTTCGCAACCTCTACTCTTCTTCTGCTCTGTTTACTGGCGGATTACAGCCTTGCTTAGCCGATAGCGCCAACTTCTGACCAAACTACGCTCTAGCCGAGTTTGTTCGTTCCAAACTAGTTGATGGAAACCTAATTCACTTCTTTTTTTTTGCGACATTTCAAAAGTTAGCTTAAAATTCGCTTCACAATTGAATGGAAACACGGCTACTGTTAGCTGGCTAAGTTGTGCACTAGCTGGCTTGTTGTGGCTTGTAGGATAGCATTGGCATCCGTTGCCTTTAGCACGTTGGCTAACTTTGTGAGCTTGCAAAGTTCTATACTTGCTGGATCTTTAGTATTTGTTTACTGCTTCAAGGAAATTAAGCCTCCAGTAAGATTCCATCCAAATATTGAGCAGATTAAATGTAAATATGCAGCAATTCACCAATTCTACATCTACGTTACCAGAAATAAAAACAAGAAGCAAACTTTACCGTGTTTTTTTAGTTGCCTACTTCATCAAACCTTAACTATACTAAGTGGTGGAATGTAACACACACATATTATGTGAAAAAAAAATATATTTTTTAAAATGTTGGCAGCAAACACACAAACAGCTACAAGCCACATTGATAAATGACTTCCAGGACTGCAGAGTGGCAGCAAAGAGAATTTTTTTGACTGAGTTGACATCAAATGAGAGTTCAACAGTAACAACATAACAACACAATTCATTCACTGCTGCTCTGGTTTTCTCTCATTCAGGGTAAGCTAACAGCCAGCTTCACTGACACCCCTTCACCTCTCACCCAAACCAGGGTAAGACCACGTCTGGTCTCTGTACGTTTGGTCTGTCTTCACCTCTTACATCCAAGTTTTAATCCCATAAGTTAACAAGGATAATAAATGAAAGAACATTTCAATTAAGTTAAAAGTAGATATTTTATCATTTAACAGGTCTGGGTGTCAAAAAGAACATCACTGATCCAGATTGTGTTACGAAGAAGAGTCTAGTACTTCTTTGTAATACAAATGTGTAAATGTTCACCAGATTCGACCGTTATCAGGCCATTAAATGGGCGTTATCGCTCGCTATAAGCATCAATAGATGTGAGTCAGTAGGGGCTTACTGCGCCTACTATGTTGTAAAAGTGAACGCGAAACTTAAAATGAAACGTTACGTTTTGAACACAAAACAGCTTCTTTAGGTTTACGCCGACCTTACACCAAATCATTTTTCTAGTGATTTCATTGTCCCAGACATATTTCCAATGTCGGAATAAAATCATCAGAGTTTTGTTAGAGTTGCAGCGCGTTCCCGTGATCTTGATTGTTTAGTGTAATGTTCATAAAACTCAGTCCAAGCTGTCTTAAATCAGTCTTTTTCTCGTCTTGACGTTACGATAAGAGTTTAATATTATCGTTAAGTTCAATGACGCGAACATTGTCAACAACCAAAAGGTGCGCTCTCAACTTTCACTTTTTACCAATAAACGTTCTTTGACTACAGCGTCTGACTTCCACTTCTGCTCCTGTCACAATTACTACAGTCGCTGTCGTCTTCTTTTATACCTTCTTCAGGGATAAACCATGTGAATAGATGATAAAACCTCCTAGTGGGTGTAGCAGGCCCCTACTTACCCATGTCTATGAGGCTGATAACCGCTGATAACGCCTATTTTATAACGTGATAACAGTCTAATCGGCTGAAATGTTGCACAATATATTAAGATATTAAATGCATTCCAGGACACGTGATACCCAGCCCTTCTTACAGTTTTGTCCTATTTTTTTAAGAGACTAATTAAATCGTTTTTACCTGGAAAATCATTCACACTATAGTGAAATTAATTACAAAAACGCTTTAAATCTTCTGTTGAATTAATATCTGAATGTGTTTGTTTTCATTCACCCTGTAAACCTTTTTCTTCCTTCACTCCTGCCACGCTTTTATTTTCAGGTTTGAGCGACCAGCTATTAAATATCATCCTTCTTTCCTTCGCTGCTGTCCAGGATCCATCGTCTGCATTTCATTGTTATGATCATGTCTGTATATATATTTGTATACTGTATATATGTTTGCACTGTACATATATACACACAAACTCACCGGAGCACTAATAGCAAATGTGTGGATGAATAAATAATAATGTACACGATGTTTTCACTCTTTTAGTGGCCACTTTTAATGAAACCTGCTACACTGTCTGTCCAAAATTATTCTTTTTACCTTCTTTACTATACTTCTCTTAACTTTTATTTCACCTGCTGTTTCTTATTCCTATTTCGTCAGTTTTTTCTTTCTTTCCTTCCCGTGCTTTCATCCACCTCTCTTATGGTATTCTTCGTATACCGTTCAGGCCCGGAGCCTCCGACCGACATCGTCTTCAGTGAATTGACAGAAAACTCTCTGACGGTGTCATGGACCAAACCCAAGACTTCAATCAGTGGTTTCAAGGTCACCTACACCCACGCGGAGGAAGGTGAGAGCTGACATCACTGTTTTATTGAAGGGCACTTAAGTGAATAACATGAAGTGTCTTGATATGTTGTTCCCTCTGCAGAGTCTCTTATTTTCTTTACCAGGACGCCTCTGAGTTTATTATAGCTTTACCTTTTTTGGCTACACACCAAAGCGTTGAATATGTCAACCCGTTCTCACTCCCAACTTGTCAAATACCGCCGTTTGGTCAGAGCCCTTCGGCATCGGAAACCAATGCACAGAGGCAGCCCTTAGCGACAGTATGTGACAAACTGGGCTTTCAACTAACTCCAATGTAAACCCACCCGCGGCGTTATTCGATGGTCGGAGCAGTGACGTAGTATTAATATCTTGAGAGTCCGTTCAGGGTTGGAGGGAGGGGAGGTGACCGGTCTTTAGTCCCGTGACTGAGTCACTAGTCAGTGATGTTAACATCAACCACGACCGATTCCTAACCCTAACTAAGTGGTTGTGTTGCCTAAACCTAACTTCCTGTGAAAACAAAAGTTTATTTTGAAAGGACACTATGCATGTAACAAGCGTATATTGACGCGCTGTCCCTGGTCCGTCCAAAAGTAACGCAAGAGGGGTATCCTGTGAGTCGGTGTCCGATGTCGAGGGGCACAGACCAAGCGGGGGTAGTTGACGAGTTGGGAGTGAGAATGTGTTGAAGATGTCTGCGGGTCTCAGAGGATTAAAGGGTTAATAGGAGGCCAAAATGTCAACGGCTTAAATACACTACAACTGGTTGCCAGACTCTTGACAAGATCCTTTCCAAGTACAGCGGCCCACTTCTGGCCCGTAGTTGCTGCTAACTGGAGAAGCCTCATACGGACTAGAGGCAGCTCTCATTGGTTCCTCTGGGATCAGAACACAGTGGAGCGCATCGACGTTCAGCCACAATTCATGAGTATCAGTGACAGAAGTCAGATTATTGTGAATATCCTGCAGCTTTTCAGCTTGTAAAGTGAACACATCATTAATATTTTCTGTGTCTCTGCAGGTGAGCCGGTGTCCGTGTCCGTGGACTCGGACGACTCCACCGTCGACCTATCGCAGCTCTCGCCTGGTTCTTCCTACGAGGTCAGCGTCCTCTCCGTCCTCGGGCTGGACGAGAGCGATCCGATCAAAGACTTTGTCATGACGCGTAAGTTTCCCTTTTGTTTTATTGTGTCGTAGCTGAGCTGAGCTGGTGTTGTTGACCCCAATGAGAATATGATATAAATGTACAAATATGAGGTATCTTGTGTTTTTTAAGTGAAATATCACTTATTACTAATATTACATGACGTCACCCACACAATAAATATACATGATGATATCTTTCTGTCTCTCTCAGTCCCCGACCCGCCGACACACCTCCGGACCTTAAACGTCACCGACACCAAGGCTTTGTTGTTGTGGCGTCCAGCGTTGGCCGCTGTTGATAAATACGCCATCGTTTATGGCTCTGGGACAGGTGAGTCCTTCTCGCTGATGTTCAGAAAGCACAGCTCCATCATAATAATAATAATAATATATGATGTTAAACTAGATAATAAAGATTGGATTGATGGTTTCTGGGTGTTCAGATTCAGAGTTGAGGGTCACGGTGTCTGGAAACGCAGCAGAGCAGCAGCTGAGCGATCTGGAAGGATCCACCACCTACACCGTCACCATCACCAGCCAGCTGGGCGGCGTGGAGAGCTCAGCGGCGTCCACCAGCTTCACCACCGCCGGAGGTCAGCACACGACCCACACACGCACACAAACACACACACACACACACAAACACACAAACACACACACACACACACACACACAAACACACACACACACACACACACACACACGACCCACACACACACACAAACACACACACACACACACACACACACTAACACACTCACACACTCACACACTCACACACACACACACACACACACACACACACACACACACTAACACACACACACACACACACACACACACACACACACACACACACACACACACAGGCCTCAAGGCAGTTGAAATAACTCTACTCTTCCTCTCCAGGCTCTGGGAGCGGCGGCGACGGTCCAAGCGATCTCCAGGCCAACAATGTGAGCCCTCGCACCGCCCTGTTGTCATGGAAACCACCCGCAAATCCCGCGAGCAGCTACAGGCTGACCTATCAGACCGAAGGTCAAGAAATGAAGGTGAGAAGATTTATTTGTTCTATTTGAAGTTTGTCACTCAGGATGTTTTTAAAAACACAGATGTTATCCTTGTGGTTACCGTCAAAGACGCTATATAAGAAGTACATATTGTATATATATATATATATATACTGTATATACCATCTTGGTTTTCGGCCGTCTCCGTCTTGTTTTTTCCTTTTCATACTTTATTTCAAAAGATCAATACGGTAGCGATATAAACATGTTCAGATTTTTCATTACAAAAACATTCTGCAAATATATTTTACAATATAAAATTATATCAAAATAATATAAATTATACAACAAATAAAATGTAAGAAAAGGAAAATATTTATAAAAACAAAATAAAAGAAAAAACAGTCAGGGTCTGGTTAAAAATTGGAATAAATTTGAAATGTCTAAACAATCTAATATTTTTTGCCAATTTAGAATTTTGAGTTTTCAATAATAGTCAAATATGTTTTAAAATCAGTATCTTTAAAAGTATACTGCAACTTGACTGGTTGGTGGAGGAGTGTAACTGTAATTCTAGTTTTAAAATATGTCTTAAATGTGTTTAACTTAGTAAACATCCATCATCGTCTCTTGTCTTTGTGCTTCTTCTTCTTCACAGGAAGTGATTGTGGACGCCTCGTTGACGGAGTACAACCTGACCAGACTTCACCCCGGATCAGAGTACACGGTGCAGCTGCAGGCGGAGGGAGGAGGCCGGTACACTGACGCCATCTCCACTGACTTCACCACCGGTAACAGCTTCCTCCGTCTTACATCACTGTCACTGTGATTAACCGATGGAGAGCTAAAGTCCCTCTTCCTGTGTTCCTCTTCCTCCTCCTTCCTCTTCCTCAGGCACCCTGAGGTTCCCCTTCCCCACAGACTGCTCTCAGGAGCTGCTGAACGGCATCAGGACGTCCGGCGAGGTGGAGATCTTCCCTCAGGGGAAACTGGGGACGCCGATAATGGTTTCCTGTGACATGGAGACAGACGGCGGAGGCTGGACGGTACGCTGACATCACTGTTATATGACTTTACTTTAATTACATTACGACTTTATTATCGTAATATTACGACTTTATTTCTTGAAATATTATGACTTTATTCTCATTAAATTACGACTTTATCATAACATTATTTCTTTCTTTCGTGATATAATATGACTTTATTTATTCAATTAAGACTTTATTATCATAATATTATTTCTTTCTTTCTTGATATATTATGACTTTACTTTTATTAAATTACGACTTTATTATTGTGATATTACAATTTTTTCTTGAAACTATTATGACTTTATTTTCATTAAATTATGACTTTATTATTGTAATATTACGACTTTCTTTCTTGAAATATTTTCACCTTATTTTCATTAAATTACGACTTTATTATCATCATTTTATTTATTTATTTATTTATTGATATATTATGACTTTATTTTCATTAAATTACAACTTTATTATCCAAATGTTACGACTTTCTTTCTTGAAATTTTCTATTTTTAATGTTTGTACTTAACTGGAGTCTTTTTCTGTCTTAAGATTTTCAAAGACGTTTGCTAGTAACGGAGTATATTTTTATAGTTTGGTATTATTATTGAATACTTCGTCCAGCCTGTAGTCTCAGTCTCAGGTTATACTGAGGTTTTCCTGTGAGGAACCTGGTCTGTGTGTTTCCTGTCTGCAGGTCTTCCAGAGGAGGAAGGACGGCTCGGTGAATTTCTTCAGAGGCTGGAAGGACTACACTAAAGGATTCGGGAGTCCGAGTGGAGAGTTTTGGCTCGGTGAGACTCGTTTTTTTATTTAAAGATGAATCCAAACAGGAAGTGATGTTTATCTGAGACTGAACTGATTTATGTCACGCTGCTTCAGGCCTCGAGAGCCTCTACAACCTGACAGCGATGACCAAGATGACTCTACGCGTCGACCTGCGAGACAAAGACGAGGCGGTGTACGCCAAATACTCAACGTTCGAGCTGCTGAAGAGAAACTACAAACTGAATGTGGGCGGATACAGCGGCACTGCAGGTGAGAGGAGGTCGGAGGGGTCGACTGGCGTTTTTATTAAAATGTGCTGAAGTCTTTCCTGTAACATCTCCTGAAGGAAACCAGACTTTTCTTTCATTTTGTTCTTTTGTCCCTCGTGTCTCCTCTCCCGTTCACGCTCTCAGGCGACTCTCTCAGTTACCACAGCCAGCGGATCTTCTCCACCAAAGACCGCGACCTGTCGCCCTTCATCACCCGCTGCGCCATGTCGTACCGAGGAGGCTGGTGGTACAAGAACTGCCACGAGGCGAACCTCAACGGCCTCTACGGCACCAACGTCAACCACCAGGTAACCTCGTCACTTACACCGGTTCAGGGATGTTTGGGTCAGACGTAGTCGGGTGAACTGCAGGTGACGTGACAGGACATTATTCTTCTTACTGTATTTATGTTAGTGTGGACGCGGTCTCTTCACACCTTTCTGGTTCGGTTAAATCAAACTCTGGCGTGTTTGCCAGTTTACTTTGGTTCGTTTTATCTGGTGTGAATGTTGTCAGTCGAACTCTGGTGCGATTTGTTTGGTGGCGTTGAAGCAAAGCGGACCGACCGCAGGAGTTTATGATAGAAGTAGATTTGTGATTTCAGCATGAATTTAAAAAGCTAAACTGCAAATACGTCCACCTGCAGATGGTGAACTTTTAAAGGTTTAATGTGTAACGTTTCCACATTAAAATGTCTAAAAACAACTAGACCTACGTTATATATGTTGTTGAGTTGTGTACTCACATCATTCCCACACAATTTTCAAACCAGAGAAATCTGTAATTTCTTAATCAAGGTAACTGTGTTTGTCGTCTTGACTTTACTCGTTGTCTTGCTTTCCTCACTTCCGTATCTCTTCTCGTGCACTGATTAGTTTAAGCTGAACAACC
Source organism: Sebastes fasciatus (assembly GCF_043250625.1). Classification (NCBI taxonomy): domain Eukaryota; kingdom Metazoa; phylum Chordata; class Actinopteri; order Perciformes; family Sebastidae; genus Sebastes; species Sebastes fasciatus. The sequence goes on from NC_133811.1 coordinate 28,665,814, forward strand.
AATCAGAGTGATTTCTCTCACCAACGAGCGCCGCCGCCGATTCAAAATGCTGAATCGGCCAAAAAAACTCCAACACGGGCAGACTAGAGCCGACGGTGCGGGACACACCGCAAAGACTAGACCGACAGACGCTCACAGACGACCTAAAACTGTCCGACGGCCGACCGTCGGCTTGGTGTTAATTAGAATGAGCTGTTTATACCTACATAGGGAGCGGGTCCTCTTCACGGAGTCTGCCATGTTGCACCGACATGTTTCTACAGAAGCCCAGAACGGATAACTTTTCCTGCTTGGGCCGGAGTCGATAACGTTACTCGCTGCTGCGCCGCCACTCTGTCTCTCTCGCTTCACCACTCACTTTCCACGTACACACACACTCTACGCTCTAGCGTGTTTTCGTGTCGGACTCCGTAGCTCTCCAACACGCTTGGCACACGGGAGAGGCTTCAGCTGGTTGCAATCTCCTCACCTCACCGCCAGACACCGCCAGATCCTACACACCGCACCGTTAAGAAGAATTATTGAATTAATAAATATAAATGATGTTTCGTCAGGGTGTGATCTGGACCGCCTGGAAAGGAAAACAGTTCTCCATCCCGTTCACTGAGATGAAGATGAGACCAGCAGCCTTCAGTCCTCCAACCGCAGGATGAGGACGAAGACGAGGATGATGAACTGATGAACACATGATGTACAGCAGTGTGTACATACATGTGTGAACACACACACTCTCATTTTAACAGGGAGCCTCGCTCTCACAACAGAGGAGAGATGAAGACGTATTTTTTCATTTGTATAGAGGTCAGTTATCAGTATGTTACTGTAGATTGTACAGTTTTATTCTTCTTTTTAAAGCACCACTTTCTTTATATTTAAAGGGTCAGTTCACCCAAATTACAAAAACACACACACACCACCGATCAAAAGATAGTATTAAATGTAAATGCAAATAATACATTTGGTGAATTATACTGTTTTTTATCTCTGTTAGAATAGTTATTATTGAAGGAAAGAAGATGAATCTGAGTCTTCTGCCACCACGTCGACATGTAACGCAGGATCACCTCTACAGGTGTAAATGTAGCCCATGTTTGCAGCACTTTAATCTTTTCTTTGTCTCCAGGTTTGACGGACCAAAACTGCAACTTTTCATTGTTTTTGATGTAAATAAATATCAGCCAGTTGCCAAAGAGATATACATGCAGAATCATTATTAAATCATTGTTGTTGCTGGTCAAGCAAAAAAAAACTTGTTTACTATTCAGGAAATAAATAATTGTTTTGAGCTTGATGTTTGTTTGACTTCATCCCAAAACAACAAATGTATTTTCTATTTCTGATCACCTGAAATGAAACCAAACGGGAGGATTGTGGTTTGTGGTTTGCAGCCTGTAGAAGAAGAAGCTCTTCATGATTCAATCCTGTTTCAAAGCTCCACAGCGTCACCTGCTGTCTGCTGTCAGATATCTCAGATACAGCTGCTGTCTGCAGTCTGTGGGTGCAACATTGGAAACCAGCAGGTGAGTGATGGAGAGTTCGGTTTGTCATTCTGTGAATATCTCCATGTTTTATTTTCATTTTTTATGAGAATAAGATAATCAAATGATTGAAATTGAAAGAGGCATCTTTGCATTAGTTGATATCAGCAGACGAAATACTCAGTACATGCTTGGAAGAAATACTGAGGACATTTATTTATTTATTTATTTATTCATTTATTCAGTTACTTCAGCAGTGGTGGAAGAAATAAGCCTACTCAGATCTTAAGTAAAAATAGAAGCACCACAGTGTAAAAATACTCTGTTAGAAGTAAAAGTACTGCATTCAAAATTTGAAGTAGAAGTACAAAAGTATTAGCATTAAAAAGCATTTATTATCGTAATATTACGACTTTTTTTCTTGAAATATGACTTTATTTTTATTAAATTAGGACTTTATTATCGTAATATTATTAGAATACTTAAAGTACCAAAAATAAAAGTAATCGTTCAGAATGGCCCATTTTAGATTAATATATATGATATTATTGGATTATAATTATGAATGCATTAATGTGTAGCAGCTGGTAAAGGTTGAGCTCATTTTAATTACTTTATAGTCTACTGGGTAGTTTAATCTATAAACATAATTTGGTCTGGTAGCTTTAGCTAAACTAGTTTTATATATTCTCTATAAAATTAAGTTGTAGACGTTCAACTCCACAGACACATTTATAATCCTTTTATTGTGTTTGTGAAGTTAAAAAGAAGTTAAAAAGAGTGATTTAATATAACGTAAAATATTATGTTTCTGGTGTTATTTATTGTAACATGATAAAGTAGCTGCATTAGCATAACTTTCCATTAAGTGACTTACTCAGGTTGTGTTAGATGTTATTAAATGAATTAAACTCGATGGTAAAAGATCAGATATTTTTAAATATATTTAAAAGTGAGTAAGTAAAGTTTTATTTATATAGCACCTACTTAGTTTTATATATTCTCAATCAAATTTAGTTGTAGATGTCGTTCAACTCCACGGGTACGTTTATAATCCCTTTATAGTGTTTGGAAAGTTAAAAAGAGTGATTTAATATGATGTAAAATATTGTGTTTCTGGTGTTATTTAATAAAACCTAATGAAAAGTCATTCTAATGTTAAACCTAGTTAGCTAGGGCTAGGGGACTAAAGGTACCAGCATACAGCTACACTGTTTTTATCTTTTACTGTTATTTAGATGAAGTGTAGGAAGATACTCTTTTAATACCACAGTGTAAAAATACTGTGTTACAAGTAAAAGTACTGCATTCAAAATCCTACTTCCATCCTAACGTACGCATCAGTAAAATGTACTTTAAAGTCCTCTCTGGCATTCCCATCAAACTACTCAACAGACTCCAAATCATTCAGAACTCTGCCGCCCGGATCATCACCCGCACCAAATCCTCCGACCACATCACCCCCATCCTCATCCAGCTGCACTGGCTCCCTGTTAAATCCCGGATCGACTACAAAAACCTCCTGCTCACCTACAAAGCTCTCCATAACCTCGCCCCCACCTACCTCACAGACCTCCTTCAGGAGTACGCCCCCTCCCGTTCCCTCCGCTCATCATCAGCCGGACTTCTGACTACCCCCACCTCACGCCTCAGCACCATGGGAGCCAGGGCATTCAGCTGCTCTGCTCCCAGGTTATGGAACTCACTCCCCCCACACATCCGGCAGTCTGACAATATCACATCATTCAAATCCCTCCTGAAAACCCACCTGTTTAAACTGGCCTACTCTCTCTAGCACTCATCATCACCCATCCTATGTGTCTGTACAAATATGTCTCTGTCATGTCCTGTTGTTTTTATATTGTTTTATCTGTCTATGTTTTAATTCATTCTTGTAAGGTGTCCAGAAAGGCGCCACCAAATAAAATGTATAATTATTATTATAAAGTATCCAAAATAATAATACAGCATTCAAAATGTTACAAAATAAAAGTACACAAACATTAGCATCATGATATGAACTTAAAGTAACGTTAACGTTGCCAAAATTAAAAAGTACTCATGTAGAATGGTCCATTTCAGAATAATGTATAATACAGTATATTATTTGTCTATAATACGCAATGTATGAAGCATTGCTTTAATATTGCAGCTGGTAAATTAGATATAGTTTACAGTGCTGTATAATAAGATAAGATCAGATATTCCTTTATTAGTCCCACAGTGGGGAAATGTGCAGTGTACAGCAGCAAAGGGGAAACAAAAACAAGATGCACCAGCTAACAGTAAAACAGAGCTAAACAAAGTGTAACAAAATATGAACCATTTGAATAGAAGGAAGTATAAAAATAAGAGCAGTATATACAGTATTGACAATATCATTCATAGATAAAAGACAGTAAATTACCAAAATAATCTGTAAATGTAATTTCTTTCTTTTGCAGACTGTATTCATTTTGGATAAAAAGTGATCAAACCCCTCATTTAAAAACGTTTAATTTCCTCACAATAAATCCAGCACACTAACAAGATATATTTCAGTGACTGGAGCAGATTTTATCGTATTTTTGCACATTCAAAACTTCTAAAATTCTCATTCTACACGCGCGATAAATGATTAAAAGCAACAACACATGGTGTTTTTGTTTTAAGTCCAAGCTTAAACCTAAATTTCAGCCTACTAGTATAAAACCAGTGTATATAAATTACAACACGTCTCAGTAGAGTGCTGCAGGGATGATGTATTTTTGTAGGCCAACCAGGAAGTTAGCATCGCCTTGGTTCCCTCGACAAAAAGCCAACGGGATTGTTCCACTGGGTTTTGGATTATTGCAGAAAATAAACTCTGTGGCAAACAAACGTTTATGATACTTACACATTTTGTTCAGCAAAACAACAAATGAACACCACTTTATGATTTTTTTAAGCATAAATGCAATCGCCAGAAGCAAAAAGTTAATGTTAGGTTATAAACAAACTACACCACGGTCGGATGAGGGCGAGTATACACAACGAGGCTGTAGATATGAAAATAAAAGAATAAATAAATAAATGTCATATGTAGCAAAAATATTAAAAATAAATGTAGTCATTAATTAATTGATAAATGTGACATAAATTGATATTTCTGTTTAAATTTGCTTATTTATGTATTACTCTAAGTATTAATTCCCTTATTATTTACTCCTCTGTTTAATTTTCCCTTTTATTTATTTATGTATTTATTTTGTATTCATTATTTTTGCTACATTTAATGACATATTTATCCTGTCATTTATTTATTTATTTTTGATTTTGGCAGGTTACGTCCTCCATAGTTAAGGCAGACAAGTCGGCGTGATGACGTTTAGTAAACTCATTTAGCCACGCCTGTTTTAAGACATTTAAATCCTTCAAAATTGCCGAGTGTGATATTTACTCGCGTGTTTTATGTCGTAGAACAAAATCTCTTCAGCTTGTGTTAATCACAGACCTTATTTCAGGCATCGAACTAAAAATCCATTAAAACAAAACACTGACTTCCAGACAAAGGAACAAGAAATGATAAATATGCGATCTCATTTCTGGGTTTTTGGACTCATTCCTGTAGCTCTCTATAAGAAGTGGACGTAGTCAGCGTGACCTCACCCATTGGTTTGTGGACTGCCGTTTTGAAGCCTCGAGTTCGGCATTTTGGCCGTCGCCATCTTGGTTTTTTGCAACCAGAAGTGACTCGAGAGGGTGGAGCGAAGTACACCCGAACACTGAAAAATCATTTTAAGGTGACCAAAATGTTATAATTAATGTTTAATTAACTTTACGCCGTGGTAGCGACCACAAGGTAGCCCCGCCCTAAAGCATCCCCTGCTTTATGGTCTATCTGTCTCTGAATGGGACCATCATTTACTAAATGAACATCATGCTGTATTGAAGAAGACTTGAAACTAGAGATTGAGACCATAAACTAAACTAATAAATCAAGTGAGAAGTAGGGTCCACCACCCAGAGCAAACTTTTCTCATCACTTTCCTGAATCTCCACCTGACCTACAACCTCCTGATCAAAACAAGCCCAACCTAAGTTTAACCCGTTTCAGACGAGCAATAGAACTCTACTTTAGTCCTGATCAATCTGTTTTCATAGAAGTGCCACAACACAAGACCGTGTTGATGCTGTTTGAATATTTACTGAAGTTCAAACTCAGTCCCTGTACTGCCCGACAGATTTACCCTAAACCCATTTAAGAGACTTTTTGTTGTTGTTCTTGTTGATTTCCAGACTCTACTATCAGATTCTACTATTAGTTGTATTATTGGTTAATTTGGATCCAGAGAGCACAGTGAGGCTTGATGTACTCTGATGGAAATGATGTTATTCTCAGACTTCCTCTGCATTCCCCTCCAGGAGGCTGGCGGCTTCAGGGGTGGGGGTTTTGTTGCCATCGCCTGCAAAAAGTGAACAGAAGTGATATTTTATATATACAATAAGACACTAAAAACATAGACGCTCGATTCAGCTTTCAGTCAAAGATACTTACCAGAGATGCCAGAGTTGAGAGACCAACCTGAGCCTGTGAAGAAAAGATCATTATTTTCCATAACATGTCTTTCTTTAGACTAGTGGAAAGAAAACATCCAAAATACACATTTAGGTGTTTATTTTACTACTTTGTCTGTTTACGTCTGTAGATTTCTACTAAATTCACCAAAAGTTAGCGTTAGATAATACCTCATTTGCATATTTAAAAATACAATTTCAAAAAACTTGCAATACAAAAAATAATTGTCTTAATGTAAGTAATCAACCGGGGAAGTTTCATGGTGATATCTATTAGTTCTTCTTTCTTTTTTTTTTTAACCATATTCACAACGTCTTCAAAATGTATGAAATTTAACAATCCACATATTTAAAGGCCGTTTTCGAAAAATTCGTTTTTTTCAGACTTTGAGCCAGAAATCTCCACTTTAGTAGCACTTACATCCACCAAACTTCCCAGTTTCATTCCTATCTATATTCTCAAGGTTTTTACAGAGGAGTTTGTTCCTATATAAGATAAGATAAGATAAGATATTCCTTTATAAGTCCTGCAGTGGGGAAATATGCAGTGTACAGCAGCAAAGGGGATATACTGCAAAAAACAAGATGCATCAGCTAACACAGTAAAAAAAGAGCTAAACAAAGTGTAACAAAATATGAAGTATTAAAATAGATGGAAGTATAAAAATAAGAGCAGTATATACAGTATTGACAATATCATTCATAGCCTGATTTATACAACATTTTATTACTAAAAACAGAGAAAATTGATTTTTATTATGTTTTATGGAGTGACAAAAAGAGATATCTTTGCATATTTAAACATACATTTTCAGAAAACTTGTAATACAAAAAATATCAGTGATCAGCTGGGGAAGTTTCATAGTGATATCTATTAGTTAAAATGTTTACCCTATTCACCTGTAGTGTCTTCAAAATGTATGAAATTTAACAATCCATATCTTTAAAGGCCGTTTTCTCAATATTAGTTTTTAACATAAATAAATATAAATATAAATAAAATAAAAGGGGTGGTGTAGGCTTTCAGAAATGTTTTACCATTTGACACATACGGTATATGAACTACCACATTAATATTCATAATATGGGGAGACGATCAACGATTATATGATTTCATTCATGTATTTTAATGTAATGAAGATTAATGCAAAATTGCGTCTTTGCAAATTATTTTCGGAAGAATAGACTTACCAGTGAGAGCTTTGTTCGCCTCGTCAGTGTTGCCGTTGCTGTTGTTACCATTCACGTCTACACAAACACAAACACAGGATATATTAGGCCCATCTGCAACAACCTGTTTTTATACATATATATTTTTTACATAGTTTTTTTTTGTACATAATTACATGATTGTTTTCAGGCCTATCAACCCCACACATGAGAGATCATTTAAAAACAGCCACTACCAACAGAAGCCAATCACTTTGTTTGCCAAGTGATCAAGCCATACTCTTTTCATCCAGTCTTTGTTTGCCCTTTTTTTAAAATCTAATTTATTTGATCAATTTAAATTTGGTTTGACCAGACTTTTGGGTTTCCTCCTTCAGGTTGTAAAAATATAAATGTCATTAGCACAAAAATACTCAAAACTTCAGGAATGAAGTTTATATAACTATAAATAAAGCTTTAATAGAATCTATAGCAGAGAAATAAAACACTTACTTGGGGAAGTCGTTACACCAGTAAGGGGTACACCTGTTAATAAAAACACACAAAAGTTAAAACACACACATATACACAACAAACTATTTTTATCCATTTTGATATTTTTGGGATAATCTCTGTAGGTTGGCATTATTCAGTGTTTTTGTTAACCACCTTTGTAAAAATGGTTACAGCACATGACGTCCCAAACTGTGGACAAAGATACTTACCACCGTAACCAGTGCGATCGCTGTCGAGAGACGGACTTGACCCTGCGAAGGAAAGAAAATCAATTTAGGTCATTTACAAAATGCAGCATCACTTATTTTATTTTACCAAAATGATAAAAGACAACTTATATAACTTAAATTAGATCTCACAAAGCACTAACATAAACATACAGCACATTAAGATTAACACTGTAATTGTTCTACTTGTTCTGTTGGATGTCTAATGCGGACTTCACGCCAAGCGTGAAGCAAACTTTTTGCGCGCCGTTCCGTATCCGTCAACCTGAAGCTGCATGCTAACTCTGTCACGGACAGGAAACGTTATCGTATCGCGGTAACGCGATACAGCACCCATATACTGACATTTATGTTAGATGCATTGAAACGGCCCCGATGGAGCTGACCATGGATGGATAAAGAGATTGGAGCTAACGGGAGAGCTAGAGACAGACTTGGAGAAGTTAGAGGAAGTAGACACGTGTGACTACGTCCGGTTTACGTCCGTTAACAAAGGGAACTGTATATACAAAATACATCTATGTAAATAAAATTTATTGGATTATATTCACCAGAAGTATAAAACATTACATGTCCCTTATAAATTAAAAAGAAAATACCACTAATCTGTGAGGGAAATGTCTTTATTCTTTGACTTTTGGGTTGCTGCAAAAAAGACTGACTTAAGACAGCGTGGACTGAGTTTTATGACCACCTTACACTAAATGATCAAAATCACAGGAGCGCGCCACAACTCTAGCAAAACTCATGATTTTATTCATTGGAAATATGTCTGCTACAGTGAAATAAAAAAATGGAATAAATAATTCCTGACAATGACTGATATATTTGACTTCAGGACATCTCTGACTACATACATGCTGAAAATCAAACATTTTTACTGGATTAATTTAGATATTTTTCAAAGTAAAAGTCCCTAGAAGTGTATGATTCAACTTTCCCCCATGGTCTAGTGTTAAAAAAGTTAACAAATATCACAAAAATTCGTTATATCGAATCGCAATACTTCAAAATCTCAATACATATCGATATTTTAGGTGTCTGCAATACATTTTGCTGCTGTTGCTTTGCTCCTGGGCTGGTAAACTCCATCTACTGTAGGTAATACACCGACTATGGATAAGTACCTCAGACAACCCCACTTCAAAACCCCCAAACTATCCCTTTAATGTGAAATAAAATAGTTACCTTTGTCGTTTTGGCATGGATTTCCTGTAAATAAAGACAATATTAACACAAACTGTGTAACTGATCATGGATGATATGGTTTAAACCTGCATAGTCTTTCCATTGGCTGAGCCTGCTGACCTTTAAATACACAGTGGTAAAATTCAGTCACTCGAATACTGATTAAATTTGAGGACAATTTAATATCTTTGTGTTTGAGCAATATGACTTAAATTGTTTATGAAATCTATATTGTTGAAATGAATATTGTTTATGGTATCTTGCTGTTGAAAGAGGACAACAGATATATATATATTATATATATATACTGTATATATAATATATATAATAGTTAAATATTGCACCTACCAAATTTTTTCCACAAGACGACCAGCACCACACCGATACCGATCACGGCCACGACCAGGCCCCCAACCACGCCCCCAACCACGCCCCCAACCACGCCGCCGATGATACCTACGTTAGAGTCGTCAGGAAGTGAATGATCTAAAACACAGAAAACATTCACACTAGTCATTTATTCAGTTCACCTTCAACATAATTTCTATTTGTTAGGTTCAATTTAATAATCGTTCTTGTGGCTTAAAGGTACAAGATGTAACTTTACACATTGAAATGTTTAAAAACAACGAGACCTATGTTGTGTATGTTGTTGAGTTGTGTTCTTACTAAGGCTGTCAATCAATCATTTTTCATCTGTTCAAAATGTACCTTAAAGGGAGATTTGTCAAGTATTTAATCCTCTTATCAACATGGGAGTGGACAAATATGCTGCTTTATGCAAAATGTATGTATATATTTATTATTAGAAATCAATTAACAACACAAAACAATGACAGATACTGTCAAGAAACCCTCACAGGTACTGCATTTAGCATAAAACAATATGCTCAAGTCATAACATTTTCATTCACACATCTGGAGGTCAGAGGTCAAGGGACCTCTTTGAAAATGGCCATAACATTTTTTCCTCGCCAAAATTTAGTTTTGAGTGTTTTCTAACTTCCTTCATGACAAGCTAGTATGACATGGTTGGGTATTATCCCGTTAACTTTGACAGCCGTAGTTCTTACATCATCCCAAATGTTTCCAACAATTTTCAAACACAGAGAAATCTGTAATTTTAATCGAGGTTAACAGTGTGTTTCATTAGTAGGGCCCTTTGATTTCCCGCGATGCGGAAAACACAGACGGAATCTGATGATAAAAATGTAATCAGCTGTAAAACGCAGAATTTGCCGAAATATGAATGCAATTTATTAAAATCAGTAAGAAAGCGTTTCTTACCCCAAACCTTCTCAACATGTACCCCGGTTGCAGCATGTATCACTTCACAGGTGTAATTGGACACGTCAGACTTTAAAATCTCCAGGTGGTCTCTTCTCTGGAAGGTGTCGTCGCCGTTTGGTCGAGTACCCGATGTAACCACGCCGTCCTCTCGAGTTAAATTACGGTCGTCCCTTTTGATCTGCAGGATGATGTCTTTTGGGTAGAAACCGGTAGCCAGGCACATCAAAATGACGTTTTTCTCGACTTTGGCTTTCTTTGTATACACGAACACCTTTGGGGGAGCTGGGAGGAGAAACCGTAAAGTAAGATCATATTTGTAAGTTTTTAATGTTTAATAATAACACCAGTATGATACAAAAACACATACTAGTGATTCTAAAACTAGCAACATCAAACACCACTGCTGAGACTCATCCTTCATTTTATAATTTCAGGTCTTTCTTTTCTAGATCATGCTCGTTACTGAATGTGGCGTTTGCGAGGGTTGGGATCCGATAGCTGGTGTTGTTGCCCGGTATACCGATACTAGAAAGGTATCACGACACCCTGCCTTTACAAACGGTACGATATCCCGTTTTATTAGTAGGTTGGCAAATTACATTAATTAGGCTGCCATTAAAACTGTGGTGTTTCTGCCTTCACAGCCAAAACAAAAGGGGATTTCAGATCTCAAATTAATCTTTGAGTTTTAGTGATGTTATTTTTAACTTTACTTAGAAATGCTGAGAGTTGAACCTGAGTGCATTTGATAAGGAAATCTAGAGAATTTAAATTTAATAAAATACTATTGAACCATGAATCATAGTTTTTTATGTTTTTCTATATAAAATGATGATGGAAATGTTGCCACATCTGGAGCTAAAAAATAAAGAAATGGTCACATGCTGACACCCCCTTTTAGAATATGCAAGTAATTCATTTTGTCAGTCGTCTGAACACCACCATTTTTAGATTTTGTGTGAATCCCAAATGTTTCAAGACCATTTAGTTCTATATTTCAACAACCTGCATAATAGTCCTTCCATCACCAAAGCTACTTCTATTATCTCTAATAATGACAATAAAAATAAAGAAATGATTTTCAGTCATACTTACAGGCACTTTCTGCTTGCTGCTTCTCATATGTCATGAACTTGTCCAACCAATCTATGCACTCGTTCTCCAGGTAGCCTTTGGTGTATTCTTTTAGCCTCTTGTCATCATCCCACTCCCTCTTGGTCTGGAGTGCCGCGTCAATCGAGGCGTTCCAGACCGAGTTGGCGTGGTCGAAGGACAGGAAGTCGTTTCCGTCGTAGCCGTACCTGTCAATGCCGCGGTGGAACTTCATCGTGCCGTCGGACTGCGTGTCGCCCTCACAGCCGTGCATCCGCTGGAGAACATGGACGTCTGAAACCGGAGAGAGGAGCAGGACGTTGACGTCAACAACAACACGCAGACACGATGAAGAGGTGGGTCACATTTTGATATTTGTGGCTTTCTGGTTTAACATTTAAGAGTAACTGTGACTGAAAATCTCTTTAACTGCCCTCTGTGGTTAAAAGTTTCAGACTGTTTCCCTTCTGACCCCACCCAGCATCACTGATATGTGTGTGGTTAGAAATGAGCTCTGTTTAACCTGGAACCACATCCAGCAGTGATGTCACAGGGTCCTGGAGTACACCTGGACATCACTGCAGCAAGGTGAGCTATGGGCTACTGCAGAAACATGGCGGTGCAACATGGCGGACTCCATGAACAGTAGATATAAACGGCTCATTCTAAGCTAACAAAAACACAACAATTCTTATTATCAGATTGATTATACACTAAAGAAAACATACTTAATATTATATTCACTTTCTGCCAATAGAGCCTCCTAATTGTTACACACTGTTCCTTTAAGTGCATCAAAAAATACAATTAAAACAGTTTTATTCACGCAGACTAGCAATAATACCTGCCTCAATAACATTTATCTCATGGAGAGTTATTATAGATTTTATGGTCATTAAAAAGTGATCTTACCGGAGTCGTTCTGTCTCATGCGTTTCTTCAGGATGTCGATGTTGACTTTGAACCACTGCTGCTTGCTCTGGCGGGACTGTGTGCCTTTTTCCCAGTAATCTTCAGGCAGTCGGTCTTTCATCCAGTCCTGTTTGGGAACTTTCTTCTGGTGATCGCTGTCAAAGTAGTCGATGATCCTGCTGTCCAGCTGACCCATGGCTGTGAACTCATGGATGCCCGGGAGTCCAACAGGCTCTTTGGAGAGGGCCGTGTAGATGTAAATGAGGGAATGTATCTCTGAGAGTCAGACAAATAGAAAGAGACATATTTATTAGACAAGGCAGTAGATTTGACTCTTATGTTTTTAATGATCCTAATATTGGGGGCTGGGACGATTCACCTATCTCCTGATTCGATACCATCACAATACTTGGATGCTGATTCCATACGTATTGCTATTTTTAAGTATTACGATTCGATATTACAATTCATTGTGATTTTTGTTAACTTTTTTAACACTAGACCATGGGAAAAAGTTGAATTATACACTTCTAGAGACTTAATAAAGGGAATTAATACAGTAAACATTTTTGATTTTCAGCATGTATGTAGTCAGAGCTGTCCTGAAGTCAAATATATCAGTCATTGTCAGGAATTATTTATTACATTTTGTTTATTTCACTGTAGCAGACATATTTCCAATGAATAAAATCATGAGTTTTGATAGAGTTGTGGCGCGCTCCCGTGATTTTGATCATTTAGTGTAAGGTGATCATAAAACTCAGTCCAAGCTGTCTGTCTTAAGTCAGTCTTCTTCTCGTTTGATGCGTTATGTTTAGACAGGCAGCCATGTCTTTTCCTGTGTGACTTCCTGTAACGCTTCCTTATTTATATATCTTAACTGGCATTAAGAATGAGGAAGTCAAACTCAAGAAATAAATCTAACGTTTACAGTCCTGCTTTGTTTATGAGCCAATTCATCATGTCAGAGATATCTCAACAATGTCCTCTGTTCACCTCAGTGACGTCAGTCAAAGGGTGGCGTTTATGGATCGAGTCAAAGTTTTGAAGGGTAATAAACACTCAAACGTGTCTGCCAATATCAAGTATATCTTAGTCTCAGAATATGACTATAACGTCCACCGGTCATTAGTGGATCAATCTGATACCCTAAGCAGCAATAATTTTAATTTTGATCCACTCATCATAAAGCAGATTTAAAATAAGAAAAGAGAATAAACAGAGAAAAATAATGTTTCTTATCTTTCTGATAACAATCATAGACCTGCGATAACACCAGCTAACTGTTTTGTTTTACCTTATCTTTATTTATTTATTATTTTATTTAAAAGGGACCATGTACAGTTTAAAACATAAATGTCACCATTTGATGCACCGTATACCAGATTATAGCTTTAAGATAATTCACATCTGAAGTCCCTTGGCAGGTCAAAACAAAGAAACATACTACAGTCATACAAGAAACAAAATACAAAACGCACAATACACAGCTACACACAATAGCACATCACAAAGTATGCTTGTGAAGTAAAAGCAGGTCATGAAGAGCAGTTCTGTAAAACAGATCTGTCAACTCTCCTGAATTTTCTCCACTTTATTTGTATATTGATGTTGTTTACAGCTGAAATGATTAATTATCAACTATTCTGACAGTCAATAGCACAAATATCAAACACTCATTGTGGTGTTCTTTTGCTTTTCTTTGTCTTATGGTAAATAAATTAAATATGTTTTAGCTAGTTTGACAAAACAATTTAAACATTTTTAGACGTTTTCTTGGGCTTTAGGAAGTAAAGATATTTTTCACCAGTTTAATAGTGAAAATAATTGTAACTTTCAGTTCTAACATATTATTGTTTTTGCTTTAAAGTGACGTTATTTGAAACACAAAGAGGTAAAGCAGAACTAACTTGCTTCATACCTTTTTTATTATTATCTATTTATTTATTTTTATTGTTTTTTTTATTATTTATTTTTATTTTATGTTGGTTTTGTTTCATTTCTGTTTTCCTTCTTTGTTTATGTTTTCACTATGCTTCTTTTGTATGTAAATGTTGTTAATGTTTTCTGCTGTTACTATGGATACTGTCATTTTATAATAATAAAAAAAAGAACTTGCTTCATACTGACGCCATGTTGGACACTACTAACTTTACTATTAAAGTATTAAATCCACATTTATAATGGTTTGTTTCGACGTACTGGACCTGTGGAATAAATGTACATTACAAATATATAAACAACCACCGTCCATTTTAACACATTCAGCTAAAACAACAGCCAGAAACGACGAATTTCAAAGAAGTCACAACATCGTGTTTTTTTACTTTCGTTTTCAACATGAAGTCAGAAAAGTCTCAACTTACCCCCGTTCACCGTCAGTCCTGTCCCCAAAAGGACAAAGACTGCGATCAAAATCATCTACACCTCAAACCAGTCATGTCTCATCGATAAAAGTCGACTTTTATCGGACAGTTGGACCGGGTTTTGTCTCCGGGTTTTGTCTCCGTGTTCAGCGCGTCCGTCCGTGTATCTGCTCTACACGGTGCGTTCAAGGGAGGCTCGTAAATTAGAGATGCGTGTCGCAATCCAGTTACATCCAACTTTCTCAACACTTTTAACGACTTCAACTCGTGCTGCTATTCCAAATGGATTAATTTAAGTGTAACAATAAGCATTTTTGTCAAACTTTTAGTACTGTATTTATATTAACCATATATATGCATTGACTGGATAACCCAATCAATAAAGTACATCTATCTATTTATTTATCCATCTATCTATTTATCTCAAACAAAGCAAATGGAGTACATTTATGAAAAACTATTTAAGTTATGGTGACAATAACATAACACAACCTTTACTCATTTTGGATGGACTTGAACTAACAGATATTAAGTGTAACTAAGCATTTTTGTCAAACTCTTAGTACTGTATTTATATTAATTATATTGTGTATTCTACATATATATATATATATATATATATATATATATATATATATATATAGTGTTGGTATGTACATTTTATTTACTGTTCCTGTGCATTGACTGGATAACCTGCTGCAGTAACACAATAATTTACCAATTTGGTATCAATAAAGTACATCTATCTATATATTTATCTATCTATCTATTTATCTCAAACAAAGCAAAGGGAGTACATTTAAAAAGTTGACATAAAATATATAAATACAAAATTTATACAAAATAAATTAATTTTCTGTATTACAGAAAATATGTGATTACACAACAGTTGACTAAACAATTAATCAACTAATCATTTGAGCTCTATGCTTTATATTTCTTTTCTTTTTTTTAAATCAGCTTTTTCATTCTTTTCGTATTTTTTATTGTATTGTAAATAAAATAAGAAAATTAATGTTATATAATATATAGCCTTATATTTTTTTCATACATTTTCAGTGCAATGGAAAGGTGTCTGAAAAAAGCACATATAACACATATTACCAACCATGATATCGTTTTAATATTGGCCTAATCTGTTATATGTATGGATTAAGATTACATATGTAATATAATAATATGATAATATACTGTTATAACCAGTATGATTGATAAATTAGGATCCATTGTTACAGATTAAACTACCAAAAGTTTGCACGTGAAGTATTTTCATACTGTTGCTACTTTAACTTGAGTAAATTATTTGATTTCTTCTTCCACAACTGATCATTAAGAAACAACATGAAGCTAGAGACATGAAGTAACTAGCACTGCTGCTCTGCGAGAATCATCCAATCAGATAATTCTGAACGGGTTGACTCATTTGTTACTGGGCAGACTACATCACAGGAGGTTGTCAGACAGCTCAGTGTCATGTTAAGAAGGGAACCGCAAATTGGGCTGCTACTCTCACAAGATGATGAAAGTTGGGCGTTGATCTCGATTAGGATACAGGTAGTCGGGCAGCAAGTCTCGCGAGAGTGTTGGCAAGTTTTTGCAGATCTCAGATCAGATTTATTTATTTATTTCTTCAGAGTGTAAAAGTACTAATAATACTTAAGTAAATGTATTTATTTAAATTGCACCATTGTTAATAGTCTGTTTATTGTCAATACTGTATATACTGCTCCTATTTTTATACTTCTATTTAAATGGTTCATATTTTGTTACACTTTGTTTAGCTCTGTTTTTTACTGTGTTAGCTGATGCATCTTGTTTTTTTGCACTATCCCCTTTGCTGCTGTACACTGCAAATTCCCCCACTGCGGGACTAATAAAGGAATATCTTATCTTAGTCTGATGACACTGAACAGTGAATGAACAACTCTTTATTCATTGGCAACAAATTAACACACAACTCATACTTCCATCATAGCCTATCTATCTATGTATATATCTATATCTATGTACATATATTATTATTATTACACTATTAGACTTTGGATTTGACAGAAATACTTTTACATTTTTTGACTCTGCTGGAGGCCGTCTCCGTTGCCTAGAAACTTGCTGAGTGTATCACCACCTCATATGGAAAGAAGCCTGAATCATCTCGTCTTTCCTTCCCATTAAAAACCCTCATCAGTTCTCCTCTGTGCCCCCCCACCCCTTAATCCAACCATCCCCTCTCAGTCCATCTTTTCCTCCCAAAGCGGAAACCGAAGCCTCCTTTCTCCCGGCTGACGGCTTGGAGGCCTCCGGCGATGGATTTCAGAGCTTCGTTCCTCTTTCCCCCGTCCTCGCCTTCTCCTCCATCCTGATAGTTCCTGCTCTCTAGAGCGTGACCCCTGGAGGAAAAACTGTCATGGCCATTTTCAATGGGTCCGTTGACCTCTGACCTCCAGATATGTGAATGAAAATGGGTTCTATGGGTACCCACGAGTCTCCCCTTTACAGACATGCCCACTTTATGATAATCACATGCAGTTTGGGGCAAGTCATAGTCAAGTCAGCACACTGACACACTGACAGCTGTTGTTGCCTGTTGGGCTGCAGTTTGCCATGTTATGACCATATTGTTTTATGCTAAATGTAGTACCTGTGAGGGTTTCTGGACAATATGTGTCATTGTTTTGTGTTGTTAATTGATTTCCAATAATAAATATAAACATACATTTGCATAAAGCAGCATATTTGTCCACTCCCATGTTGATTAGAGTATTAAATACTTGACAAATCTGTTAAAAGACAAACGCGTTGTGGAAGTAAAATTCTCAGAAATATAGTTAAACATGTTAATCAGTGATAAAGAATATTGATCATATAATCATGAATCCAAACAGGAAGTGATGTTTATCTGAGACTGAACTGATTCATGTCACGCTGCTTCAGGCCTCGAGAGCCTCTACAACCTGACAGCGATGACCAAGATGACTCTACGCGTCGACCTGCGAGACAAAGACGAGGCGGTGTTCGCCAATTATTGAAGGAAAGAAGATGAATCTGAGTCTTCTGCCACCACGTCGACATGTAACGCAGGATCACCTCTACAGGTGTAAATGTAGCCCATGTTTGCAGCACTTTAATCTTTTCTTTGTTTCCAGGTTTGACGGACCAAAACTGCAACTTCTCATTGTTTTTGATGTAAATAAATATCAGCCAGTTGCCAAAGAGATATACATGCAGAATCATTATTAAATCATTGTTGTTGCTGGTCGAGCAAAAAAAAAACTTGTTTACTATTCAGGAAATAAATAATTGTTTTGAGCTTGATGTTTGTTTGACTTCATCCCAAAACAACAAATGTATTTTCTATTTCTGATCACCTGAAATGAAACCAAACGGGAGGATTGTGGTTTGTGGTTTGCAGCCTGTAGAAGAAGAAGCTCTTCATGATTCAACCCTGTTTCAAAGCTCCACAGTGTCACCTGCTGTCTGCTGTCAGATATCTCAGATACATCTGCAGTCTGCAGTCTGTGGGTGCAACACTGGAAACCAGCAGGTGAGTGATGGAGAGTTCGGTTTGTCATTCTGTGAATATCTCCATGTTTTATTATCATTTTTTTATGAGAATAAGATAATGAAATGATTGAAATTGAAAGAGGCATCTTTGCATTTGTTGATATCAGCAGATAAAATACTCAGTACATGCTTGTACAGCGTAAAAATACTCTGTTAGAAGTAAAAGTCCCGCATTCAAAATTAAATTAAAAAGTAAAAGTACAAAAGTATTAGCATTAAAAAGCATTTATTATTATAATATCACGACTTTCTTTCTTGAAATATTATGATTTTTTTTCATTAAATTATGACTTTATTATCGTAATAATTTGATTTCCTCACTTGAAATATTATGACTTTATTTTCAGTAAATTAGGACTTTATTATCGTTATATTCTGACTTTTTTTCTTAAAATATTGACTTTATTTCCATTAAATTATGACTTTATTATCGTAATATTACGACTTTCTTTCTTGCAATATTATGACTTTATTTCCATTAAGTTATGACCTTATCATCGGAATAATTTGACTTCCTCACTTGAAATATTATGACTTTATTTTCAGTAAATTATGACTTTATTATCGTAATAATTTGACTTCCTCACTTGAAATATCATGACTTTATTTTCAGTAAATTATGACTTTATTATCGTTATATTCTGACTTTTTTTCTTAAAATATTATGACTATTTCCATTAAATTATGACTTTATTATCGTAATATTACGACTTTCTTTCTTGTAATATTATGGCTTTATTTCCATTAAATTATGACTTTATTATCGTAATAATTTGATTTCCTCACTTAAAATATTATGACTTTATTTTCATTAAATTATGACTTTATTATCGTAATAATTTGATTTCCTCACTTAAAATATTATGACTTTATTTTCAATAAATTATGACTTTATTATCGTAATATTACGACTTTCTTTCTTGTGATATTATGACTTTATTTTCAGTAAATTAGGACTTTATTATCGTAATAATTTGACTTCCTCACTTGAAATATCATGACTTTATTTTCAGTAAATTAGGACTTTATTATTGTAATAATTTGACTTCCTCACTTGAAATATTATGACTTTATTTTCAGTAAATTAGGACTTTATTATCGTAATAATTTGACTTCCTCACTTGAAATATCATGACTTTATTTTCAGTAAATTAGGACTTTATTATCGTTATATTCTGACTTTTTTTCTTAAAATATTATGACTATTTCCATTAAATTATGACTTTATTATCGTAATATTACGACTTTCTTTCTTGTAATATTATGACTTTATTTCCATTAAATTATGACTTTATTATCGTAATAATTTGACTTCCTCACTTAAAATATTATGACTTTATTTTCAGTAAATTAGGACTTTATTATCGTAATAATACAACTTTCTTTCTTGAAATATTGTGACTATATTTTCATAAAATTCCAACTTTATTATCGTGATATTACAACGTTTTTTCTTGAAATATTATGACTTTATTTTCATAAAATTATGACTGTATTATCTTAATATTATAAGAATACTTAAAGTACCAAAAGTAAAAGTAATCGTTCAGAATTGCCCATTTTAGATTAATATATATTATATTATTGGATTAAAATTATTAATGCATTAATGTGTTGCAGCTGGTAAAGGTTGTGCTCATTTTAATCACTTTATAGTCTGCTGGGTAGTTTAATCTATATTAATCATAATTGTGTGTGTGTGTGTGTGTGTGTGTGTGTGTGATGTGGATAATGGGTGTGTGTTTGGCATTGAATGAGGCCAGATGGTCATAATATATGACATATATCTACTCTTAAACACATATACTGTACACATGCACACATATCTACACAGATCAGATATTTTATAGTAGTAGCAATACTACAGTGTAAAAATACTCCGTTACAAGTGTAGGGGTTCTACTGTAGTAGGTTTTGGTTATTAGCAAATTAATTAATAACTAATAATATAATTATTAATATTAATAAAGATTATCAATAAACATTAATAATAAACGGGGCACCACCCTGGAATCAGGGACCAATGACCAAAACGTTAATATAGTCTCATTATATATGCTAAACTATCAATTTGGAACGTTGATTAATAATTAAATGAATAACTATAACCAAAATAGATAGTAAAGGTTGAAGGATATCGGAGTTCTTGACATAGCAGAGGTTGGCATTATTCACTCTTGTGCAACATTAAAGAGACCAGCATGTATATTCCACAAACATTTATTTACAAGTTAATAAAGGTTCAAAACACAATATTCATCTAACTAAATAACTAAACTAAACGAACCAAACAAAGTGTGTGTGTGTGTGTGTGTGTGTGTGTGTGTGTGTGTGTGTGTGTGTGTGTGTGTGTGTGTGTGTGAGAGAGAGAGAGAGAGGAGGGGGGAACAAGATGGGTTCTTGTCTCAAAATGTCTGTATGGCCTACAAACAAAATGGCGAGCACTGTAAAACTACAAAGATGGCTGAATCAAAGATGGCGGAATCAAAGATGGCCGTCAGCATGTCACCACATGACCTCTTTGTTCTTCTGAGAAGACGGACAGAGAGGGGGGTGATGTGTGGGTTAAGATTATCTGAAGCTGTATGTTCATGTTTAACTAATTCACAGTCTCTGTATGTGATCTTAATGTGTGTTAGATATGCAATGGGTTAGAAAAGATGGTTAGTTGCATGCAAGACCTTGTCTATGTGAAGCATAAACTAAACACATCAGATGTGGCGAAGCCAGTTACCCAAAATCAAATACAGATAAATCAACACAGTCAAACTCAATGAATAACATTAAACCAAATCAATACAAGTACTTTCTAGAAATCAAAGTTGGACAGTCTTGCTCAGCCCTGTGCGATTGCTAATGCTAAGGCCCAGTACGTTACCAATCCATGGAAGAACCGGTTTTGTGATTCCATGTGTTGAAGTTGTGGTTCCAAGTCAAAGAGGTCGTCTTTGCTGTTAGTTTGGTGCTAACTTCTTTGCTTGATAGCTTGAAGTTAGCTGGTGGAAAGGGCAGAGCACTCGCGTCGTCTGCCTTTTGGTTCCTTGGTTGCAATGGCTGTTTCCTAACAGGCCATAGAATCAGAAGAGCAGAGCTGCTTCCGGTCTGGAGAGCAGGAAGAGAGCTGTGGCTCACCTCCAGCAGCTGGTCAGCTTGGGTCAGGAGGTGAAGAGCACAGAGTAGAAAGAGCGGGAACAAAGGACATTCCTCTGGTTTTGTTCTGTGTGAATTTCACACCTCTGGGTGAAATGTTACTGTAGCCAATGAGGAGCTGAGCTGAGTCCTGTGGTCAAGGAGAGCATACCTCCAGGATTCTGGGAGACAGTTCACTGTGTCTGCCACCCGAAATGGCAGGTCCCTACACAAGTAAAATGGTACATTTAAAATCCTAGTTCTCTCCTGATGTACAGAAGTATTATCAAAAGTAGATAACAAAATATATTTAAATGTAACCTTTAAACCTAGTTAGCCAGGGGGTTAAAGCTAAATTAAAGTGAAAGCATGCAGCTTCTTTATCAACTGTCTTACTCAGCAAAATATATTTAAAAGTGAGTAAGTAAAGCTTTATTTATATAGCACCTACTTAGTTTTATATATTCTCAATCAAATTTAGTTGTAGACGTCGTTCAACTCCACGGGTACGTTTATAATCCCTTTATAGTGTTTGGAAAGTTAAAAAGAGCGAGTTAATATGACGTAAAATATTGTGTTTGTGGTGATATTTAATAAAACCTAATGAAAAGTCATTCTAATGTTAAACCTAGTTAGCTAGGGCTAGGGGACTAAAGGTACCAGCATACAGCTACACTGTTTTTATCTTTTACTGTTATTTAGATGAAGTGTAGGAAAATACTCTTTTAATACCACAGTGTAAAAATATTGTGTTACAAGTAAAAGTACTGCATTCAAAATCCTACTTCTATCCTAAAGTACGCATCAGTAAAATGTACTTTAAAGTATCCAAAATAAAAATACAGCATTCAAAATGTTACAAAATAAAAGTACACAAATATTAGCATCATGATATGAACTTAAAGTAACGTTAACGTTGCCAAAATTAAAAAGTAAAAAGGTCCATTTCAGAATAATGTATAATACAGTATATTATTTGTCTATAATTATTATGCAGTGTATGAAACATTGCTTTAATATTGCAGCTGGTAAACTAGATATAGTTTACAGTGCTGTATAATAGGATAAGATAAGATCAGATAAGATATTCCTTTATTAGTCCCACAGTGGGGAAATGTGCAGTGTACAGCAGCAAAGGGGATAGTGCAAAAAAACAAGATGCATCAGCTAACACAGTAAAAAAAAGAGCTAAACAAAGTGAAATAAAATATGAACCATTAAAATAAAAGGAAGTAAAAATAGGAGCAGTATATACAGTATTGAAAATAAACAGACTATTAACAAAATTGCACAAGTGGAAAATGATATTGCACAGTGAGAATGAATGAATGAAATTCCACCTGAAATTATCAGGTAATACATCATCTTTTCTTAGTTGATTGTATTTTATATTAAAGCTTGAGTAGGCAGGTTGGAGGAAATGATTAAAAATATGTTTATTTTTAATTTTGTACATTATTTTATTGTTAAACATTGTTTTACTGCACAGAATATATCTTCTGTTGGTTCAATCACTGCTCTTTGTTATTGATTTCAGTTATATTAACGCTGTGTGTCTCATTTGAACGGGTTTCAAGTCAATTTGCTTTGTGAATAAATATAAATTTGTTTTATTCTGTATTTTTATTTGTTTTATTCTGGATGCAAGCAACGATTTGAATCTCATTTTGTTTCTTTGTGTGATGTTAAACAGGAGGGAAAAGTCCCCAGTTCAGCCGAGGGATCGAGGGAAAAGTCGAGTTCTTGCCGTTGTCTTTTCATGCTGGAGTGCAGATCCCAGAAGTCCTTTTAAACACCCTTTGTTGTTTTTTTAATTGGTCCCCAGAGTGCAGCCCCTCCACCCCCAACCCCACCCATCTGCTCACCGGGAGGCCAATCAGATCAGTCTTCACCTCCTCGCTTGTTTACAGGTGTGTGCCGGAACGTCACCTGGGACAGGTGCTGCTGATTCCTGGTGTCAGTTCAGATGCTGTGACCTGTGATTGGTGGAGGATGAGGTGGAAGCAGATCTCAGGTCAGCTTCTCTCGGGGAAAGAGTGGAAACTGATCCCGAAATCACAAGACAGGAGGCTGCGGAGACGCCTGGAGGAGTGAAATCTGCCAAAGGTCAAGACAATACAGGAGACGTTCAGGTGAGTTGTTCAGGTGAAGCGTTCACACGGAGCACCAACCAGGAGACTCTCAGCAGGAGACAAGGTAAGATCTTATTCATCTCCTCCTCAGTCTACCTGGATACAAAAGGTGACTCTTTATTGACTTTAAAAATGGGAAAATTTCCATCTTCAAATGTCTTACTTTGTTTGACCAACAGTCCAAAACCCAACAATAAACAGTTTATAATAATAAAACATTTTTAATAGAACAAATTTACATTATAGAAGCTGATACCAGAACATTTTGACATTTCTTCTTCAAAAAAGACTCAAACCGATTAATCAATTATCAAAATTATTGCTAATTGTCGGTTGAAAAAATCATTGCGGCTGTAATATCATTTGTTTTACATTTTACATTTTTATGTACTGAAAAATTGCACAGTATACACACTGCATTTTAATACTTATATTACACATTTATGATTTGTTATCTTTGAATTTGTGCCCTTTATATTCTTACTTTTACTCTTATTCTTAATTATTATTCTTTATTGCACACTAGTCTTTTTAGTACAGGATCAAAACCTTTGAATCTTATTCTCACTATTTAAGTCCTCTTTGGTTTTATTTTATTTTTGACAGTGGCTAAAAAATGTTAATTTCTATTTTTCTAACATAGATCTTTTGAGCGATTGACATCTTGTTCAATCTCAACACATTAATAACAGCATTTTAAAAACAGACTTGAAAATACTTTGTAAATAAAAATCTAGTTTTCAAAATTAATAATAAAAAAGGGATAAGAAATAATACTTTCATCATTGTTGAAAATTAATGAATAATATAGAAAGTCATTGATTTATTTCAGAGTTAAAGTTTCTCACAGGAAACAGACACTAACTAATGGTTTTCTTTTTAAACACTCTTTTTTAATAACACGTAAAAACACTACACAACCCCTATGTAATGAACTGTACTTGTACCTCCTGTTTTTGTTTTACATATTAGTTTCTCTGTCAAAACTAAAAATCTATTAAAATAAATAAGTTAAAAAAAAATACTTTCTCACACATTTTTAGAAAAACTAATCATGATAAGAACTGAATAAAACTGAATAAATAAAAGAATAAATAAATGCATGATTAAACACGTAAATAAATAAATGCATAAATAAATATATAAGTAAATACATAAATAAATAAAAGAATAAATAAATGCATGAATAAATACGGAAATATATAAAAGAATAAATAAATACTGAAATAAATAAATAAATGTATACATAAATGTATATATACATACAGAAATAAATGCATGAATAAATACTAAATAAATGAATGCCTAAATAATGAAATAATAAATAAATGCATAAATAAACATATAAATAAATACATAAAGAAATAAATGCATAAAGAAATATAAAAATGAATAGGGAAATATATATATATGATTAAATAAATGCATAAATAAATAAATATATAAATAAATACAGAAATAAATACGGAAATATATAAAAGAATAAATAACTGCTGAAATAAATGCATTAAAGTGGCAGTAGGCAGTATATTGTTTTGGCATCATTGGGCAGAAATTCCATAATAACCTTTCAGCATATTGTAATTCAAGTGTTCTGAGAGAAAACTAGACTTCTGCATCTCCTCATGGCTCTGTTTTCAGGCTTTAGAAAATCTAGTCCCTGACGGGAGACTTTGACCAATCACAGGTCATTTCATTGAGAGAGCGTTCCTATTGGCCGTGCTCCAGTCATGTGATCAGAACTTTCACCGGATTTCACAATGGCGGCAGCGTCACAAACTGTTTCATTTTACAGCTAAACCGTGCACTACAAGATGATTCTGAAAACATTTGAGGAGAGAAATAGACATTAACGTAACAGAATATTGATTCATATTTAGGAGCACCGGAGGACACAGAGGAACATGATTTTTTCAGGTTACCTGTTTCATGCACTACTGTCACGATATAGCGACCGTTTTATAAAAATTACTTTTTTTAATCATATCTGCTCCAATCTCGCCTACTGCTGCTTTAAGAGAATACATAAATAAATGCATAAATACATGCATTGCTGTATGTAACTACAGATGACAAAAATAACAGAATTAATAACATGTCACAGAAAGAGAAGAGCTGTGTGTCGCGTGTGTTGTGATACAGTTTGAGTCTGGATGTTCGTGTTGTTTATTAATAGAGATATTAAGCGAGTCTGTTTTTAGTTCTCTAATGAGGGCTGTGATTATCAAGTGGACTGATTATTACCACCTCTACCTTCTCAGGACAATCATGATGTCGCCAGACGACCGAGCCCTGGAGGACCTGTTGTACGGCAGTGACCTTGGTGACGAGGCGGACGGGGAGGAGCTGAGCGGAGGCCCAGCGGGGACGGAGGAAAGTACTGCTGCTGACAATGTGAGCATGAAAAACAGTACTGATAGAGCAGTGATGTTTCTGGATGAATATTACGGCTGCATTAATATCTATACTGCATTAAGTAAAGTACAAGTATAAGTCGAATTTATACAGTATAGTACTTGAGTAAATGTACTTAGTTACATTCCACCGCTGGAGTATGAAGACAATAAGAGATTATTAAAGCTGCAATCATTTTGAACAATGATGCAACATTTTTCAGACCATTCAAATTCGATTTTTTGGTGTCTGAAAATGAATCTCACATCAGTTTGATCACATCACGTTATTTATTTAAACTAGGGCTGTCAAAGTTAACGTGATAATAACGCGTTCATCGGTACCATCAGTACCAACCATGTCACACTATAACTCTCCAAACTTACGCTACATTTTGGCAAAGAAAAACTGTCATGACCATTTCCAAAGGGGTCCCTTGACCTCTGACCTGCAGATCAGTGAATGTAAATGGGTTCTATGGGTACCCACGAGTCTCCCCTTTACAGACATGCCCACTTTATGATAATCACATGCAGTTTGGGGGCAAGTTATAGTCAAGTCAGCACACTGACACACTGACAGCTGTTGTTGCCTGTTAGGTTGCAGTTTGCCATGTTATGATTGGAGCATATTGTTTTATGCTAAATGCAGTACCTGTGAGGGTTTCTGGATCAATATCTGTCATTGTTTTGTGTTGTTAATTGATTTCTAATAATAAATATATGCATACATTTGCATAAAGCAGCATATTTGTCGACTCTAATGTTAATAATGCTTGACAAATCTCCCTTTAAGGTACATTTTGAACAGATACAAAAATTAGTGATTAATTAGTGATTAATTTGTGATTAATTTGCGATTAACTACGGACAATCATGCGATTAATCGTGATTAAATCATTTAATATAAAATAAATCTGTCCCAGACTCCGACAACCGTGTCAATCCAGGAGCCAATGACGTGTGCCGGCTGCGGCGAGCAGGTGTGCGACCGCTTCTTCCTGTTGGCTGCGGGCAGCGTGTGGCACGGCGTCTGCCTCCGCTGTAGCCAGTGTCACTGCGAGCTGCAGACACAGCCCTCGCTTTACTGGAGAGACGGAAACATCTACTGCCAACAAGACTACTGCAGGTCAGAGAAATGAAGGAGTTTTTTTCCCAAACAGGTCCTTTAACAGACAAACACTTTGTGCTCTTCAGGTTCAGTTCAGTTGAACCTTCGTAGCGTCTGTTAATATCTCCTGACACCTCTTTTGACTTCTCCTTCTGCTCAGGATGTTTGGAGGCGGTCAGTGCGCTCGCTGCTTCCAGCCAATCCCAGCCTCCGCTTTGGTCATGAGGTCTGGCGAGCTGACCTTCCATCCTCACTGCTTCTCCTGCCAGGTAGTTTAAATAGATTGGATTGGATGACATCACAATCCTTTAAACTTTCTGAATTATGGGACATAATGATAAAATACGAGCAATTTATGACTTACTGTTGACCTCGTTTATATTTTTGGCATATATATATGGTATATTTTGGATTGTCTGTTTATTAGTATTTGCACTCTTTCCTACTTTGTTATTAATATCCCTCGGGGTTAAATAAAGTTCCATCTTTATCTTATATTAAATGCAGATATTTTTATATTGATGAACATGTTTTGCAGGAGTGTGATGTGACGTTAATCCCAGGGAACCTGTACTGCATGCAGGGCCAGAACCTCTACTGTCAGTCCCATTACCATGACGATGGCGGGAATGTCCCGCTGTCACACGACCTCCAGCCCAAACCCAATCTGAAAGACGGTGAGAGCTGCGTGGGTTTGATTCCTTTGCATTTTTTAGTAAAATACACCATTCCCTCCTCTCCTCTACCTCCTCTTCCTCCTCTTCCTCCTCCTCCTCCTCTGCTGAAGTGACAAAGTCAAAAGTTAAAACATTTTAACTGTATATAAACATACATAATACATGTACATAATTAAATGCATAAATAAATGTATAAATAAATACAAAGAGAAAGAGATGCTGAAATAAATACAAAAATAAATAAATGCATAAATAAATCAAGCATAAATAAATGTATAAATAAATACAGAGAGAGAGAAATGCTTAAATAAATACAAAAATAAATAAATGCATGAATAAAAGCATAAATAAATGAATAAATAAAAAAATAAATACAAAATAAATGAATACATAAATAAATGCTGAAATAAATACAGAATAATTAAATGCATAAATAAAAAAAGCATAAAGAAATGTATAAATAAATGCTGAAATAAATACAAAAATAAATAAATGCATGAATAAAAGCATAAATAAATGAATATGTAAATAAATAAATTCTAAAATACAAAATACATGAATACATAAATAAATAAATGCTGGAAGAAATACAGAAGAAATAAATACTGAAATAAATAAAGCATAAAGAAATGCATATATAAATACGAAAATAAATGTATAAATAAATGCTGAAATATATATAAAATAAATGAATACAGAAATGAATCAATGTATAAATATATACTGAAATAAATGCTGAAATAAATACAAAATAAATAAATGTATAAGTAAATACAGAAATAAATACAAAATAAATGAATGCATACTTAAATGCTTTAAAGAATAAATAAATAAACAATAAATGTATTGTTTATTTTTGGCTGTTAGAGGGTGAAAGAACTCTACAACATGCTGAATCACACACGTCTGACATCTTATCACCTTATAAATTTGTTTTGGCTAACATGTTAGCAAACAGCTAACTGTGTCTGTCTGCTGCTGGAAACACTGAGACTGAAATGTGCTGCAAAACCAAAACTAGGAGCTTAAAGAGGCTAAAAAGCATTAAGTTTTTTTCAGATTTTAATCTAACAAAACACTCCCGTATGTGTGTGTGTGTGTGTGTGTGTGTGTGTGTGTGTGTGTGTGTGTGTGTGTGAGAAACAGCTCAAAATCAGGTCTCAGGTGAAGGGGAGGAGTCCGTCAGCAGTCCTGAGCCACGATTGGACGACAGGGTGTCGGGTGGGCGGACCCGCAGGCGGACAAAGCGGATCAGGACGTGTTTCCGCAGCGAGCAGCTCAGAGCGCTGGAGTCGTACTTCGCCCAGAAGCACAACCCTGACGGTAAAGACTGGAACTGCCTCGCACACAAGACCGGCCTGCCCAAGAGAGTCCTGCAGGTACCAAACACGTAAAGTCAAAGTATTAAGACGTGTGTTTTTTTTATTGTTTCGGCTCTGAAGATTATGTAAACAAATAGTGATATTAAATAGTGATGTACTGGATCAGATATAAAACTGATGCGTTCACACTGGTGTTCTCCCTTCCAATCCAGTCTAGTGTACGGACATTCTAGGTCAGGGGTTCTCAACCTTTTGTAACTAGAGGCCCACGTCTGATTGGTAAAATTATTCCAAGGACCACTTTCCCAAATAAATGCCAAACTATTCAGGGTCATATTTCCTCATGACATGCTTTGGAGCTTTTACTGGTGCAGGGTTGTCTCCAACATCACTTTGCGTTTCAAAACATGCTCTATGTTGTGTCACTGCATCCCAGACATATACAGTATGTCTGTAAAAGGGAAATTCGTGGTTACCCATAGAACCCATTTACATTTACATATCTTGAGGTCAGAGGTCAAGGGGAACCTTTGAAAATGACCATGACAGTTTTTCCTCGCCAAAATTTAGTGTAACTTTGAAGTGCTATTTAGCCTCCTTCCCGAAAAGCTAGTGTGACATGGTTGGTACCGATGGATTCCTTAGGTGTTTTAGTTTCATATCATTCCAGTATCCTTCCTCTAGCTTTAAAACCCGCCTGCTACAACCACTGAAAAACAGAACAGCGGCCGTTGGATTTTGAAGAGGTTAATTTAACCAGTTGTCAGTACCTCCGCGGCCCACTAGGTGGTGCTCTGGGACCCACTATTGGGCCGCGGCCCAGTGGTTGAGAATACCTGTTCTAGAGATTACATGGTAGGAATACAATAAGATCAAACTTTATTTATCCTGAGGGACGTTGTTGTGCAGCAGTTCCAGTACAAAGTGGGAAAGCGTGCAAATAGAACAAAATATAAAGATTATCAGTAAGGTGCAAAACCAAATGTACATAATGCCCTAAGTGTAAACAGGTTAAAGGTGCAATTCAAAATATACTGTATATATAAATATATATTCAAAAACTAAAATAATTAAAGTAAAAACTCACTCTCTCTCAGGTGTGGTTTCAAAACGCTCGGGCCAAACTGAGACGCTCCCTCACCGCAGACGACTCTCAGGTCAACTCGCCCTCCACTCCCCAGAGAGGCGTAACCATGGCGACCGGCTCTCCTCCGCCGCCATCCTGCTCCCCGCCCGACCAATCACAGCCCTTCTCCTCCACCAGCACCATCGACCAGCTGCAGCTCTCCCTGCTCACCGCCCCGCTCAGCGAGCCGCCGGGGAGTCCGGCCGTCAGCCACTCGCATCAGCTGCAAAACCCCGCCTTCTTCCTGGACTACGACTCCCAGAGTGCACCTGGGTGCGTCTCCTCTCTGGAGGCCTACGAGGACTTTGGGGAGGCAGGAGGAGGAGGAGGAGCAGAGGGAGAAGCTGATCCGGATGATTCTTTTAGACCACATTACTGCTAGTCCAGGGTCCCTAAACGACCTCCACACTGTGAGTAACTCCCAGAAACAGATTTTCAAAATAAGAGAGTAGTGAAAGTTATAATTCTTGAGATTTTAGTTAAACGCTTTTAATGTGAAACAACAGGAAAACAGAAAGACATGTTTTTTGTCACTTAATCCAGCTCTCATAACAGAGATATATCAATCAATCAAATTACAAACAGTAAAGTTGGATTATTTGCTGCATCGTTTCCTGTGTGAGAAGACAACGTGGCGGACTCCGCCACTAAGAATGAAAACTACTGTATAGAGAGGTAGTTACGTACATAAATCCTTTAATAGCTAATGCCAGTAGTGGAATTTAACTAAGTGCATTTACTCAATTGCTGTTCTTTAGTACAAATTTGTCTTGTACTTGTACTTTACTTGAGTACTTCTACTTAAAGGGAAATATTTTACTTTCTACTGCACTGTGTTTATTTGACACTTAAAGTTACTAATTACTTTTTAAATAAAACATTATATATTATGATGACCCAGTAGTATACAAAGTATTCAAGATTGGCTCCACATTGATGAACTACAACTTAAAAATACTTTTATTTGTCAGTGATAAAAATATAATTTTCTATATATAATAATATGACACTTTGAAAGGGGTCATTCTGCATAATGATTGTTTCAACACTTTTAGGAGTACACAAGTCAAATGTTTGGACCACTTCACTAAAGCTATATAGCTGTCTGACCGCCGTGTGAAGCTGGTCCATGAACTGAATATTTCAAACTGGTTTTGTAGATTTATATATTTTTTTTCCACCATCAACAACAAACCCGTGTTGAACCAGTCGTGCATCGTGTCTTCGTCTCTGCTTCCTGTTTGATAAAGCTCTCTGTCTGTGTTCACTGAATAAACCATCAACGGTTTTCTCACTACTTTTTCTTCCAAGTTTCCTCTTTGTGCACATCAAGTTGAGGCTCATCCATGACACGTAGAGTTAAAACAATTAGCTGATTAATTGATTAGCTAGTTGATCAGCAAAAAATGTAATGGCAACTATTTTGATAATCAATCATATAAATCATTTTTTAAGCACTTCCAGCCTCTCAGGAGTGAGAATTTTCTGCAATATTTTTGTTGATGGGCTTTAAGATATTGTGATGGACATTTTTCACAATTTTTATGACATTTTATAGGTCAAACAATTCTGAGAGTAAAAGTTTTCTTGTAAACAGACAAAGTTTATATTCAGTTTTCTTCTTCTTCTTCTTCTTCTTCTTCTTCTTCTTATTCCTATTCTTGTTCTTCTTCAGTTCCTCTAAAACTACAGTTTATGTGTATCAGTAATCACATTTCTCTGCTCTACAAACTTGTAAATGAGTTTGTGTGATCGTCTCACTGCTCGTGTTTCAACGTGTTCCCAGATCTCGGCTGTTTACTCGGTGAGTACGATGTTTCTATTACTGGTAGAAATGAAGAACAAAACTACCAAAATAAGAGTAAATAAGTAGAAATGACCAAACTAAGAGTAATAATGAGAAGTGACGGACAAAACTACCAAAATAAGAGTAATAAGAAGAAATGATGGACAAAACTACCAAAATAAGAGTAATAAGAAGAAATGATGGACAAAACTACCAAAATGAGATTAATAAGTAGAAATGATGGACAAAACTACCAAAATAAGAGTAATAAGAAGAAATGATGGACAAAACTACCAAAATGAGATTAATAAATAGAAGTGACGGAAAAAACTACCAAAATAAGATTAATAAATAAAAGTGACCAAACTAAGAGTAATAATGAGAAGTGACGGACAAAACTACCAAAATAAGATTAATAAATAGAAGTGACGGACAAAACTACCAAAATAAGATTAATAAGTAGAAATGACCAAACTAAGAGTAATAATGAGAAGTGACGGACAAAACTACCAAAATAAGATTAATAAATAGAAGTGATGGACAAAACTACCAAAATAAGAGTAATAACAAGAAATGATGGACAAAACTACCAAAATAAGAGTAATAAGTAGAAATGACCAAACTAAGAGTAATAATGAGAAGTGACGGACAAAACTACCAAAATAAGATTAATAAGTAGAAATGACCAAACTAAGAGTAATAATGAGAAGTGATGGACAAAACTACCAAAATAAGATTAATAAATAGAAGTGATGGACAAAACTACCAAAATAAGAGTAATAAGTAGAAATGATGGACAAAACTACCAAAATGAGAGTAATAAGTAGAAATGATGGAGAAAACTACCAAAATGAGAGTAATAAGTAGAAATGATGGACAAAACTACCAAAATGAGAGTAATAAGTAGAAATGACCAAACTAAGAGTAATAATGAGAAGTGACGGACAAAACTACCAAAATAAGATTAATAAATAGAAGTGATGGACAAAACTACCAAAATAAGAGTAATAACAAGAAATGATGGACAAAACTACCAAAATAAGAGTAA
This sequence comes from Sebastes fasciatus, assembly GCF_043250625.1. Lineage (NCBI taxonomy): Eukaryota > Metazoa > Chordata > Actinopteri > Perciformes > Sebastidae > Sebastes > Sebastes fasciatus. The sequence continues at coordinate 28,698,853 of NC_133811.1, forward strand.
TAAGTAGAAATGATGGAGAAAACTACCAGAATAAGAGTAATGCACCAGAATTTTCCTTTAAAAGTAAAAATGAGTTTGTGGAATTAAGCCTAGTCTAAACTTTATCATCGGTGGAGTGTATTTAAGTATGTTTACTCATGTACTGTACTTAAGCACAATTTTGAGGTAATCCTTTAAACATTTATTCAAGAGCTATATTTACTTTTCAAATTAATATTTAATAAACAAAACGTGATCAGTTTTAAAAAATATATATATTAATTGTTACTAGGGCTGTCAAAGTTAACGCAATGATAACGCATTAATGCAAAATTGTTTTAATGCCACTAATTTCTTAGTAACGCATTAACACATCTTAATATATTAATTTTTGACAAGGGTAACCTTTAGGAACCAGGCAAGACGTTAAAGCACACAATACACAACTCTTAAGAAGTGATACAAAGCCAATGTCCACAATTTAGGCTTTAAATGCAGCTTAGAAATTTATTGTATAATTAGGCAGGACAAAGCATACAGCTGAAATGTAATTCAAACAAATATATTAATCATAATAAATTGTATATAATTGATTATCGATTAAGAATATAATTTTGTAAGATGTTAAAAACCTGATTTAAATGATTGAATTAGTCCATTTTGTTTGGGGAAGAGAGAAGGAAATGGTCGTTTGGCCTATCCAAAATCCACAAAGTCCTTTTAATGATCCTCAGTCCATAATGGCAGCCATGTTTGGTTCTTGGTTTCCTCTAGCTTCTGTCCGACGTGGAATGGGACTTTAGGACTGGGAGAATGTTTTTCATCTCACTGTCTCCACCTCGGCTCTTCTTGCTGGTCTTAAAACCACAAATCCTGTGTCGGGCCAATTTCGAGCTTAGGGTCTAGCAGGATGTCCTCCCACTTTCTCCACCTTGCATTTGTAGCTTTGGTGCCTTCTATCATCCCTTTCTTCAGGGAACGATGCACTTGACTCTGGGTGATGACTCTGATCCCCTGGCGTTGTGCGAGCTCCTTTAGGCGGTCCCAATATTTGGCCAGGACTGCTAGTTCCTTCTCCTCGGGTGGATATTTGTTTTCCACGGAAGACAGCGTGCAGCTCAACAAAGTAACTATTCCCCCGTCTTCATTGCTGACTTTTACCACAGCGTCATCGTCCTCGCAGATTACCTCAGCCACCAGTCTGGTGGTACGGCTCCTTTGCTGCAGGCTAACAGCTTCCTTGATGGCTTCTTTCAACTTATCCAAGTTGAGCTGGTCTGTCGTCCTCCAAGTCCAGTTTCTGTAGTCATACTGTTTGTTATTCAAATGGGCATATAGAGGCTTGGCATATTTCTGGTAATTAAGGACATGATCTCTCACGAAGTTACATCGCCCAAGGATTTTCTGCAGCTCTTTCTTCGAAGTTGGTGGGCTGATCTGGTTCAGCTCCTCTCGACAAGCCTCCAAAAGTCCCCGGTCTGCAGAGACCTGGAATCCCACGTAGTTCACTTTAAACTGTCCAAACTGACACTTCTTCAGGTTGAGCTTCAACCCTGCTGCACTAATCCTCTCTATTACCTTTCGTAGCTTGTCCAGGTGTTTCTCCTCTGTGTCGTCGGCTATGAACACATTGCCGGCGTCGATGGTCACTTCCAAGTCACCCAGAATATCCATTACCGCTGACTGGAAGACTTTAGGCGAATTTTTGTACCCGAGTGGTAAACGTTGCCAAACGTAGGCTTTTCCCTTGCGTTTGAAGGCGGTTTTCCATTGGGAATCTTCGGACAGCCCCAAGGAAAAGAATCCATTCGCCAGGTTAATACAAGATTTGTATTTCCCGACTTGCAAAGTTTTAAGAGTTCCTTGTGAGCTGATCAGGCTGGCTCTGGTAGCTATAGTCTGTTCATTGAGAGCACTGAAATCGATGACAAGCTTCCAACCCCCTCCGGACGATTCCGTATTTTCCACCGCCAGAATCGGACTGTTGGTAAAGGGGTTTGGCTCTTCTCTTATAATTCCCAACGCTTCGAGTTCTTTCACGGTAATATCAATTTCAGCAACCGCTCTGGGGTTCAGTCGTCTTTCTCTAACTGGCCGGTGTACACCCCCTTCAATGGTGTGGGTGTATTTGGCTTCCAGTTCCCCGCAGTCATTTTTGAATCGGGCCACATTTGCATTTTCTATAATCCTCTTCAACTCTTCCTTTCCGAAGAGGGAAAAGTCGCTCTTCTGGAGTTTTTGTTCGATTGTGTCTGGGATGTCTACCGGCTCATACCAATATTCTGCCGGCAGTTCTCCTTTAATCCGCACCAATCTTGCTTGAAGCTTTTCCAGTCGTCGTCGCAGCGAGCTTTGGCGATTCCTGGGCATGTGCAGTTCTTTCAAATCTCTAGGAGTGATCAGGTTGTATGGCCCTTTTACCCATACGATCCCTCCCCATATTCCAAATGGCATTCTGGCCACTATCCCGTTGCCGAACTGTACTTTTAGGTGTCCCTGTATTTGAAAGCTTTCGCAGGTCATTGACACCTCTGCCCTCGTGTCTACCAGGTAACGAACTCCATCCACTTCTGTGTACATTTTGTTCCCCACAGAATAGGTATGTTCCATTATTTGCTCGGTGCTTCAGGAGGTATCACCGCTGCTGTATTCCTTACTTTGTCTTTGTCTTTGTCTTTATCGTTTCTAGTCGTCTGCTCCTCAAAGCCTCTCGTAGCGCGTTGAGTAAGGATGAGTTTCAGGCTCGTTCGGGTTACTCAGCTCCGTCCTTCGGGCACAGCGGCTCTGTCCCCCTTAAGGCAGCTCTTCTTACCGCTTGCCACTGGCTATCTCTGCGGTTCAGGCGTCTGCGTCGTTTGGCTGGCCGCCTGGCAACACTGCTTCCTTTGCAGGATGCCTCTCCGACGCTCGGGCAGAAATCCTCTCTGCTGCACGTCCTTCTCTCGGTTCGTTGCACACGTACAGCGGCTGGTCACTTCGCTGAGGTCCGTTGAATCTTTGCACGACAAATCCTTTCGTTGTGTCCCTTGTTAGATCCGCTATTTCCTACTCCTGTTCAGGAAGTGTTTTTAATCCAGTTCTCCGTTTAAAGGGTCCGGTAGTCAGCTCTGTCGGTATTACTCGATCAGTAATTTTAGCTGAAAGCTGTCTAAGCTGGTGGCGAGGAGACACGCCTAGCTTCTAAGCGCCGACGTCCGTACGCTTACCCTGCTTCAGCCCGTACTGTGTTTGGTATCGTGCTAGGATAAAATTAAGAAACTTCTACAGCAAGTTCCAAGGGTCTGTTTTATATTAATTTTTGACACGGGTAACCTTTAGGAACCAGGTAAGACGTTAAAGCACACTATACACAACTCTTAAGAAGTGATACAAAGCCACAATTTAAACTTTAAATGCAGCTTAGAAATGTACTGTATAATTAGGCAGGGCAAAGCATACAGCTCAAATGTAATTCAAACAAAACTCAATCATAAGATATTGTATATAATTGATTATCGATTAAGAATATAATTTTGTAAGATGTTAAAAACCTGATTTAAATGATTGAAGTCCGATTAGTCCATTTTGTTCGGGGGAGAGAACGGGAAATGGCTGCTTGGCCTGTGCGATCCTTCCTTGACTGCCAACCGTGTGATCTTATCCAAACTCCACAAAGTCCTTTTAATGATCCTCCAAATTATGATCTACAACTGGGGAGCGGGGTTAATCCTCCTGAATGCTGTGATCTCCTGTTTTCCAAATTCCTCCGTCAAAGTCCTCTCCTCAGCCGGCTGTCTTCCGAGAGTGAGCAGAAACTAAATTCCTGTTAGTTCAGAGCGGTAAACTTCCTAATAGAGAATAATCCAGTTGCTCTCTGAGATCCAGCGCTGGGAAGAAGAACACACAATCCCTCCAAACCTCTTCTTTAATACTTCTCTCTGTGTCTCACTCTCACCCACTTCGCCCGCCCTTCTCTTTCCGCGTTAGTAAGAGTTTAGGCGGGATTGTTCTTCTGCAGCTCTCTGCAGAAAGGCTCACTTCCTCATACTTTCCTTCACTGGCCTCATCTCTTGTTTAACTTTGGCTGCTTCTTGTACTTTCTCTCTTACAGTAAAACAATCAATGGTTTACACTTTACATAATCATTCATGCACAATCAACTCTTATATGATCTCTTTTTGTTATATTTTGTGGTTACATAGGTGTGAGTTTACTATCCGTGTCGGAAACCCCCCGAGAGTCCCAGTTATTCACGTGATTTGTGCAGACGAGAAGTCTCAACCTTATTTGCATGAAGCAGCATACTTGTCCACTTCCCATGTTGATAAGAGTATTAAATACTTCATAAATCTCCCTTTTATGGTACATTTTGAGCAGATTAAAAAAATGCATGATTAATTTGAGATTAATAGTGATTAACTGTGGACAATCGTGTGATTAACTGCAATCAACATTACATTACATTACTTCTTTATTCAAAATGATTATATGATCAATATTCTTTATCACCGATTAACATGTTTAACTATATTTCTGAGAATTTTACTTCCACAACGCGTTTGTCTTTTAACAGATTTGTCAAGTATTTAATACTCTTATCAACATGAGAGTGGACAAATATGCTGCTTTATGCAAAATGTATTTATATATTTATTATCGGAAATCAGTTAACAATGACAGATATTGTCCAGAAACCCTCACAGGTGCCAACATGATTAATTTGAGATTAATAGTGATTAACTATGGACAATCGTGTGATTAATTGCAATTAAATATTTGAATTGATTGACAGCCCTAATTGTTACAGATTAAAAGCTCTGGAGCTGCAGTTTCAGTCAGTTTGAGTAATTTTTTAAGTAAAAAGAAGTCTATATTCTCTAATTTCAGTTTCTTAAATGTGAATATTTTTTAGTTTATTTACTCCACTATGAATGTAAACTGATTATCTTTGAGTTGTGGACAAAACAAGACATTTGAGGACGTCATCTTGAGCTTTGGGAAAACAATAATCCACATTTTTCACCATTTTACAGACCAAACAATTAAACAAGAAAATAATCGACCGATTAATCAACAATAAAAATAATCATTATCCACAGCCCTGGTCAGCTCCACCAACAACAACATTAAAGTACATATTAATACATCAATAATAATGATCCAATAATGTAAAATAAATATAATACTTTTGATAATAAGTACTTTTTGTTGCTAATACGTCTGTACTTTTACTTCAGTGAAATTTTGAATGCAGGACTTTTACTCGTAATAAAGTATTTTATACTGTAGTGTTAAAGTAAATGAATAAATACTTCCTCCTCCACTGAACTTTGAACAAAAAGCATCAATCTAAAAACAGAAATCGTCACAGAATCAACACTCTGCAGATCATTTGTCGTATAATTGGTGGTAAATTAATTCAGCGTCGTTCGGTTTGAGGTTATGACTGATGTTTTGTCAATGAAGTGATTCCTCGGAGCCAAACTGCTTGAATGACATTCTTTCAGGTGTGTTTGTTGTTTTCCCAGCGAGACGACCTTCATGGCGACCATGGCGACAGAAGAAGCCACCAACGTGTCCTCCATCCCCCCTCTCCCGGAGACTTTCTCTCCTCACAAGCATCTTAATGAATTGGCTGCTTCCTTCTTTGTGAATTGGCTCCTCAATCAGGCGCCGATAATTGCGGCGACGCTCTGGGCCTTGTCGCTGAAGTGGACCGAGGTTTCTCAGCTGAAAGAATGAAGGTTACGACTGTGGACGCTGGCTTTGTGTGCGTCAGAGGGGCGAGGGGCCAATGGGGTGACGGCGGCCTGTGACCCGAGGGCAGAGGGGGCGGAGGGAGGGCGGGCAGTTTTTAAAAAGGTCCGAGGCGACGAACGTTAGATCAGATACAACAAGTTAGAGCGCGACACAAGGTAAGAAATGGGAATTTTCTTGTTTGTCTTCTTCTTCTTCGTTGATGCCGACACGTATGAATGATTTATTTCTCCAGGTTTTTTACGGATATTTCACACTTTTGACAAAATGTTTCTTGCAACATATTTATGTCTGAAACAGCCAGAATGTTTCTCAGCTATGCAATTTTGCCGGCGTCGACGCGAGGAGCTGCACCGGGTTTAATTTGTCAAAATGCTGCTGCAAGACTTATTTATTATTCTTATTCAACAGACGTATTTAACCTGATAAAGGTCTAGTAGCAGAAGAATTTAGTTGCATTGGACGTCTTCTTTTTTGCATATTTGATGTGTTTTAACCAATAATTCGAGAATTTGCGCGGCCTGGCTCTCAGATGTCTGTTATTTCTGAGAAAGGTTTGGTGATATTTCTCACTTGATTCTAAGTTTTGAGTGTTTGAGAATAATATTTTTTCTTAAGGAAGGTTAGAGAAAGAAAGAAAAATATCAAATTGCTATTTTGGTATTTAGTCCTGGTCTTTAATTCAGTGATTGTAGCTGAGGTGAAAGGATGCTAGACAGTCACGTGATTCAGGCTTCTTCCTGTCTGCGTCCGGTATCTTATGGACTTTCCACTCCGCTACATGGGGCTGAGACATATCACCATCTGTGAGGGAAGATAAGTCCCAACTCCCCCACATACTGAGCTCATTTCGAAACAACTCATAGTGGGTGAGATGGCTAAAGGATTTACATACTACCCTAAAATAACTACATATCTGTTAGGCAAGGCAGCTTTATTTGTGGAGCACATTTCAGCAACAGGGCAATTCAAAGTGCTTTACATAAACGTTCAAGAACAAAGTGCAAAAGAACATTAAGACATAATTAAAACAGTTATAAAAAAATAAAAACGTTAAAGATTAGAAAATAAAAACAAACTAAAAATAAAAGCTAGGATAGAAGCTAAAATAAAATAATAAAAGGCAGCAGCAAACAGGAACGTTTTAAGTTTTGATTTAAAAGAACTCAGAGTTGGAGCTGGTCCTGCAGGTTTCTGGGAGCTTGTTCCAGATATTTGGAGCATAAAAACTGAACGCTGCTTCTGCATGTTTAGTTGTGACTCTGGGGACACTAAGCAGACCTGATCCAGATGACCTGAGAGGTCTGGATGGTTCAGAACACAGCAGAAGATCAGACATGTATTTTGGCCCTAAACCATTTAGTGCTTTGTAAACCAGCAGGAGTATCTGTTAGTCTTAAAGGTAACATGAACATGCAGTGAACATCAACAGTGATTACTTATCATTACCTTCTTTATTCAAAATGATTATATGACCAATATTCTTTATTACTGATTAACATGTTTAACTATATTTATGAGAATTTTACTTCAACAACGCGTTTGTGTTTTAACAGATTTGTCAAGTTTTTAATACTCTCATCAACATGGGAGTGGACAAATATGCTGCTTTATGCAAAATGTATGTATATATTTATTATTGTAAATCAATTAACAACGAAAAACAATGACAGATATTGATCCAGAAACCCTCACAGGTACTGCATTTAGCATAAAACAATATGCTCCAATCATAACATGGCAAACTGCAGCCCAACAGGCAACAACAGCTGTCAGTGTGTCAGTGTGCTGACTTGACTATGACTTGCCCCAAACTGCATGTGATTATCATAAAGTGGGCATGTCTGTAAAGGGGAGACTCGTGGGTACCCATAGAACCCATTTACATTCATATATCTGGAGGTCAGAGGTCAAAGGACCCCTTTGAAAATGGCAATGACAGTTTTTCCTTGCCAAAATTTAGCGTAAGTTTGGGGCGTTATTTAACCTCCTTCATGACAAGATAGTATGACATGGTTGGTACCGATGGATTCTTAAGGTTCTTTGTAGTTTCATATGATGCCAGTATCTTCATACTAGCTTTAAAACTGAGCCCGCTACAACCTAAAAATCACAAGTTGCGTTAACGCGTTAAAATAATTTGTGGCGTTAAAACAAATTTGCGTTATTATTGCGTTAACTTTGACAGCCCTAAAATAAACCTATGAAATATATACACACAGGCCTCTAGTGTAACTGAAAAGTTATAAGACTTATAGATCAGAAATTTGCTGCTTATTGCAATATGGCCTACTGAAATTTTTAGAAACAAACATTTACCTAAACGAAATTTTACTTTCATTAATTCTGTGATGAAAGTAATTTATGTGTATTTGATTTTCTTACTGTAATCATGTCATCATGTTTATGAGCTGCTATTAATTTAGTTGTGACTCTTTCTTATTTCCAGATGAGACCTTCTTTCCATCTCGGCGCCTCAAAGCTCACCCTCCTCTCCCTCGCCCTCCTCTTCCCCGTCCCACGGACCGTCACATCGTACCCCACCGCCATCCTGCCCACGGCGGACGGAGCTGAGCTGGAGTCCACCCTGCTGCACCTCCAGGCTGCTCTGGGCGACTCCAGGGGCGACTGGTTGGTTCGGCCTGACGCCTGGGCCAAGTGGCTTCGAGACCCCCGGGAAGAGGAGGAGGAGGAGGAGGAGGAGGAGGGCGGGTCCTGGGAGGAAGAGGCGCTGCTGAGAGCCCAGAGAGGAGGCGTGGTAGCCCGGGCGCTGTCACCTTTCCCCAGAGGTCACGCTCTAGAGAGCAGGAACTATCAGGATGGAGGAGAAGGCGAGGACGGGGGAAAGAGGAACGAAGCTCTGAAATCCATCGCCGGAGGCCTCCAAGCCGTCAGCCGGGAGAAAGGAGGATTCGGTTTCCGCTTTGGGAGGAAAAGATGGACTGAGAGGGGATGGTTGGATTAAGGGGTGGGGGGGCACAGAGGAGAACTGATGAGGGTTTTTAATGGGAAGGAAAGACGAGATGATTCAGGCTTCTTTCCATATGAGGTGGTGATACACTCAGCAATTTTCTAGGCAACGAAGACGGCCTCCAGCAGAGTCAAAAAATGTCTTTAAATGATTCATGGCAACTAAATGTTACCGGAGACGTTGCCCAGTGCATCACTGCCTTGAAAAATAAGAAGGTTTAAAGGTCCCATATTATAAAAAAGTGAGATTTTCATGTTTTTTATTATAAAGCAGGTTTAAGTCCTATATAAATACTGTGAAAGTATCGAAACACTGAATCCACAGGGAAATACTACACAGCCCATATTCAGAAACTCTGCATTTGAAACAAGCCGTCAGGATTTCTGCCCATTCGTGATGTCACAAATATACCATATTTAGACCCTTGACATAATTTTAAATGTAAACATTCTAAATGTGTCCCAGTTTATTTCCTGTTGCAGAGTATGTAAATAACATCAGCTGACAGGAAGTAAACATGGACCCAAGCTGTTGCCTAGCAATGCAATTCTGTCGCAATTCCGTCAAAATGCGCTAAAACGGAGCGTTTCAGACAGAGGGCAAACACAGGCATATTCAGGCAGACAGTATGAGGAAAATAATTTTTTTTTTTTAACATTAAAGCATGTAAACATGTTCTAGTAGAAACACAAAATACAAGTAGGAACCTGAAAATGAGCATAATATGGGACCTTTAAGGCAGGTTGCACTTTAGTTTGAGGAAATATTCAACAGAAAAGGAGGAAGAAAATAAACAGATTTTATTTCCATCAAAAAGAATAAAACACAAATGTAAATGGTAGAATGTGGATTCAACACTGCAAAAAGTGAATGCATGTCTCCCACTTCTTCTTTAGTGACCGGATGTACAGAAAGACAGAGAGAGAGGACATAAATGTTACAGCTGCTCTGCAAAAAGTGAATGTAAATGTAAAAGTATTTCTGTCAAATCCAAAGTCTAATAGTGTAATAATAATAATATATGTACATAGATATAGATATATACATAGATAGATAGGCTATGATGGAAGTATGAGTTGTGTGTTAATTTGTTGCCAATGAATAAAGAGTTGTTCATTCACTGTTCAGTGTCATCAGACTAAGATAAGATATTCCTTTATTAGTCCCGCAGTGGGGAATTTGCAGTGTAGAGCAGCAAAGGGGATAGTGCAAAAAAACAAGATGCATCAGCTAACACAGTAAAAAACAGAGCTAAACAAAGTGTAACAAAATATGAACCATTTAAATAGAAGTATAAAAATAGGAGCAGTATATACAGTATTGACAATAAACAATGGTGCAATTTAAATAAATACATTTACTTAAGTATTATTAGTACTTTTACACCTTGAAGAAATAAATAAATAAATAATCTGAGATCTGCAAAAACTTGCCAAAACTCTCGCGAGACTTGCTCCCCGACGCCCTGTATCCTAATCGAGATCAACGCCCAACTTGAATCATCTCGCGAGAATTTCCCCCCAACTTGTGGTTCCCTTCTTAACATGACAGTGAGCTGTCTGACAACCTGTTGTGATGTAGTCTGCCCAGTAACAAATGAGTCAACCCGGTCTGAATTATCTGATTGGATGATTCTGGCAGAGCAGTAGTCCTCGCTAGTGATGGGAATTTCATCTCTTTTTAGTGATCCAGATCATTTGGCTCAGCTCATCAAGAAAAGCCGTCTTTTTTCGGCTCCCAAACGGCTCTTTGTTTTACCACTTCTACCTTTTATAATTCGGTTTGAAAGCTGCTCCCAGCTTTCAAACCGGAAATAGTATGAAGGCTCGTTTGGAAACTTTCTTCTTTTATTTCACGAAAATAGTTCACCGAAATATGTTTCTGAAAACATTTTCTGGCAAGAAATAAGCCGTGCAGTTGCTGAATCTGTCTTTATTTTGGATCGACAACGTTTATTTTAAAAGATTCTCGGGAGTTTCGAGAGGCGGCGAGTCGCGTCGGACGCCCCTTGATCTGCATAAAGTAGACTAGCCCTTAACTTAATGCAAATGAGGAGCGGGCGTTGTGACGCTCCGTTTCTCGAATCGCGCCGCCACGCTACCAGAATGCATTACTGCACGGCTGCTTACATAGACAATGAATGGGAAGCGTGGAAAGGACGGAGCCTGTGGACACAACATTCAGTCACAGTCAGTGCATGGAGTGCCCGTGGCGCGGAGAAGATCGTCCTATCATTCTGCCTTGAATTAAGTAAAGAAAAAAAAAAAAAAAACGGCTCTCGGACGGGAGCCGGCTCTTGTCGTTCACTTAAAAGAGCCGGCTCAATGAACCGACTCGTTCGTGACCGACACATCAACAGTCCTCGCGCACTCTGTGACTTCAGTCTCAACAGTTTATTTTCTCCTCTTTATCAGAAGTTTTGTGCTTTTTAAACCATGATTCAACCACAGACCTGGATATTTCTGCTTTTACCGTTCATGTTTCTG